>NW_020450677.1:0-234129 GCF_003343035.1 Apteryx rowi | reverse complement strand
AAAAGGATGTGCTCCTGAAAAAAACATCATCATGGCATTTCTGTCCATAGTGTGACATAGGGGTATTAATTTCCATAAAACCTAATTCATATTAAAGAGGAGGAAATGGCAAAGTAAAGAACATGCAGATAAAAAATGGCTAAGCGGTGTTCTCGTACTCAACTCAGCTGCTCCTCAAAGAGAAAATACTTTGATTTACATAGTCTTTGGAATTGAATTTATAATCAGAAGAGCTATGATATTTTTAAATGAAAATTAGATTCTAGATCACAGTGTAATTGGAAAATTCCTCAAAATGGAGGAAAAAAGTCACTTTCGTTTTAAGGTAGTGGCAGCCCACATGCCCCAAAACCTAGTCTTCTCCTGACTCAGGTCCACTGTCGGCTGTTCTTCAAATTCTGTATTACAGGCCTGGCCATTCTGCACTGCAGCAGGAAAGAAACTACAGTGCCTTCTCTTCTGACATAATTGATCTGACAGTACCTTTTTCATTGTTGTTGGAAGTCATTTGTAAAGCATTGTGGTCTCTGAGAGTAAATAAAGTAGTTGTATGAAGGTGATTATACTTAGGCTGTTACTAGCACATCGCTACAAGTTCATCTATTCTAAGTCCAAGCTTGGACCCTGTCTCAGGATATTGTTAAACTGTCAGCAAGCTATGTGTCGGGGATTTGATCTGTTCCACCTAGGATTGTCCCCCAAAATTTCTAGGCATGGTTTGATTTTAGGCCAGTTCCCAGGTTCCATACCTGTTTATCTGATTCAGCGCTTTAGTTAGTTGCAACTTTGTTGATAACTTTCTGCTGTTTGTTAGCTGGAGACTATTTTGTCTTATTGGCAGTGGCATTGAGGTAGATTGATTTCTAATCTACTGTTCTCTCCTAGGAGCCTGAATGATGGCTATCAGTTTTCAACAGATGTTTTGACTTAGAGCAAAATATGTGGGCATATACAAAAAGGTCCTGGGACTCCTCAAAATCTTTTGTGTTTTGACCGCAGAGGGTATATTCTTTTGGAACATGGATCACAACTTTAATTCATAAATTCAGAGAAGAATGCCATGGATAAAGTATCAGAAATGTTTTCCTTTCATAGGGAAATATCTTTAGAACTGGTGATGATCTAATGTTCTGTGAGCAAATTTCTTAATGAGGAAAACAGGACATGATAACCTGAATGGACAGATAAATAGTACGGTAATTCAGCTGACCTTTGCCAGTGTGACAAGGAATGTACACAATTATATCTGATAACAACAGATGGATAGATTACTTGTGCCAAGTCTTGCTATTCCAGGGCTGTCCCATTGTAGATAACTTACCTTCTAGCAAAAATCAGTGAGAGAAGTTTGGGATTTGACCTTTTAATATAGGTCTGTGTGTTTTGTTGTTGTTGTTTTTTTTTTTTTTTTTAAGTCAGAATGTTTTCAGTATTATGCTATCAATTCTATGTTGCTTGCGTAATGTTTTGTAATAGATAAATAATTGTTAGATAGTTCTTGATATGCAATATTTATTAAAGTTAA
The DNA here is from genome assembly GCF_003343035.1 of Apteryx rowi. Taxonomy (NCBI): domain Eukaryota; kingdom Metazoa; phylum Chordata; class Aves; order Apterygiformes; family Apterygidae; genus Apteryx; species Apteryx rowi. Next base: position 232,604 of record NW_020450677.1, on the reverse strand, counting down.
AAGGACTTGATTGCAGAAACAGAAAAAGAAGAAAAACAGATGGGAAAAACAGTTTACAATTTGGCAAAGTAGAAAATGTTTTCTCTCCTAATTTCTGTGATGAATTGAATTAAAACTCACAGTTGCTTTGCATATTATTCACACAAGATCTTTTTTGGCCATCTCCTGTTGCAAACACCAGTGATCCACATTTCATTTTTTAGCACTGGTTTGCCAAATTACATAAAAGAAATGTTTGCTCTCAGTGTTGTTTCCTTGAATTACTTGAAAAGCTATGTTTCAGTCTGCTTTGGGCCTGTTGGTATTAGAGGTACTGTATTCTGTCCCTTCTCTTTGTCTTCCAAAAATAGCAAATGACTTTTATCCACCAATCCTTTCTTCAACTGATGCAGATAGATTCCTCAATTCCTTGATCCCCAGAATACTTTATAAAACCTAGGTCTGTCTTCCCTGTTCCAAAAAATTCTTTTGGGAATCTTCTGTCATGTGCTATATACCTTCATCCTGTATTGGTTTTCTTTTCCTGACTCACTTTTTCTGTATCCTTCTGTTACAGTGATATAATACTTATGTAAGCAACAAAAAGCAATATCAGAATTTAGAATAACAGAGAACTGACTATTAAGAAAGACAACTGGACTGTCACCTTTAAAAATAGCCTCCTAACTGTGTCTGTCAAGACAAAGCTGATAACATTCTATGGAGCTTTTCAAAAATAGGTCAAATGTTCCTGATATGTTGTAAATAGTGAATTGTGGTCATGAAATGTGGGCTATCTTTAAATGAAGAAGCAGAGAATGACTGGCTTGACAACTCTTCATATTTGAAAGTGAAATGCTATGTAAATCAATTATGGAAATATGGGGTCTAATTTATTTTCTCCAATTAGATCTCTGCTGCAGACATTTAGCTGAATATTTTGCTCCTTCTGAGTGGCTGCATATTTTAAGACTTGCACTGGTGATGGTGATGTACCTATTACAGAGGCATTTGTTTTTTTTGTGTAAGATTGCAACTATGTACTCCTACTATGGCTTCATCTGGCAGCTGAGAGGAAGAGAGTCAAAATTCCTGAGCTACAGTCAGTGACTGAGAAAAGAATTTGACTATTGTGTTCAAAGGGCTTCTTTCATAGTTCTTTCACTTAATGATCACAGTTTTCAAAAAAAAATCCTTGTGGTTCCAGTACTTCAGCGCATATGAGATCTGCATCTTTGTTGCTGACTCCCTCTTCTGTTGTAGAAAGTGGCAAATTAAACGGAAGTGTGACAGGAGGTTGACTTGCATCATGCCACAAACTTCCCAGACTTAAGGCACAATTATTTCTTTGTCAATCCAAGCATTACAACCATGTAAACAATGATATATGTGACTAACAGTGGAGCATTGTTGAGAACATTTATGCCAATTATATTATTAATGATGGAATTTCAGGCACGTGTTTGGATTACCTATTCATTTCAACCCTTTCCTGTTGTCATTTCTTTCTAGCAGTAATTTTTTCCAATTACAGGAATCATTAGTTTTTTTGACTCGAGACACTAGGCCTTTAGTACAGGTAGGAAAAGAGTCTGTAAGATGGTTTACATAGCCGTATCCTCAAAGGGGCAGCTGAACAGTGTATCGTTCAAAGCTTAGCGGAGTGCATACCACAGCTAGAGGATGTAGAACATCTCAAGGGTCTCTGTGGCTGTTTAACTCTTTGAAATAGACTGTTCCTTCCAGCCAGAGCAGAAAAAAATACACATTTGCTTGCCAAAGCTGTGCAAACACATTTGTCCAAATAACGCTAATCAATTATGTTTAAAAAAAAAAAAAAGACACATTTTAGGAGCAAGAGGTAGATGAAGGGAAAGAGGCCCTGTTTGTTTATTCTGTGATCATTTTTGCTTAGAGGCACCCCATGCAAGGAAAGAGTAGCTGCCAAGACAGATAGTTGACTTATGTGAACAGAGGGACTGGCTTTTTCTTTCTTGTTTTGAGAAGCAGAAGGTGCGATGTGAAAAAATGGAGTTATTTTCAGGAGTGCATGCTTTTTCCTTCTGTGGGGAAAACAGAAATGCAATGTTTTTTAGTTACAACTTCTGATCATGCTAGTTACAAAGCAAGGTATCTGTTTACTAATGCATTGAAAACACAAAACATGAATGACATTCCAGGTGTTAGGGGAAGTTCTCAGCAATCGTGACAGTTTGTAAAAAAAAAAAAAAAAAAAAAAAAAAAAAAAAACCTTTTGTACTCCTAAAATATTAGAATTGAGATAGAGTCAGCTTGAACAAAGATGGGACAAGGGCAGCCTTCTCCATGGTAGACATGAAATCCATCTTGCTTTTTGTAGTTGCCACCATTAAACCAGTTCATCAGCAAAAGTTCTGTGTATATGTGAATTCCTGTCTGCTAGAGGATTCTAGGTACATTTTGGTGATTTGAAATTTAAGAAAGTCTTTTTTCCCCTCCAGGTAGGTATGAATCCTTCATAATGCAATATAAGCTCACCAAATATCTGTCTTACCTTTCTCCTAAATGGGGAGGAACTGTAGAATTAGATGAAAAGCAGTTGTCCTGTCTGTTGTTCATTTCATTTTTGTTATTTTAAGTTTTTATTATCCCTCATTTTTCTTTGCTAATTTGTTTTCCTTGTTTCCTTGAATGTAAAGTGTTATAGGAGTAGTCTGTGGTAGGTGGCAATGAATTGGAATCATACAATGCAGAGCATTGTCTAAATGGCATGAAGGGATTTAAGCCCCAAGATTGTCCTCTCTACTAAGTGACAGGAAATATGTTTAGAATTACAGTATTATACACAATTTCTATTGGCTCCATCCTGCTCCCATAGTAACAAGCATGTCATTAATTACTGGCTTGTTCCTATGGAAACTGTATTTCTGGTATTTATTTTTTATGCTACTAATGTCCCAAAGTATAAAGAGGCATTGAAAGATTTGATTTTCAAGAAACCTCCATGGGGTGTTAGAAAATATGCTAACACAAATCACATATTTGATCTGATCACAGTTACTTTTAAAACTTGATCCGTTTAATTGAATAGAAAAAGATTTTCAGTGCTGAAAAATGTCTCCACATAATGGATGAAGGTTTTCTAGGAGTAAAGTGGAGTACTAATTATTTTATTACCTAATCTTTAGGACTTACAGATATCATAACTGGAAAAAAATCAGTATAAACTTAGGTAGACAATTTGGCTGGAAGGGGAAGTCTGAATCTGTGCAAATCAGCTACAGTGGGGTCTACTGAATGCAAGATAAACATAGACAGTCAGTTAGTCTTCTAAGAAGGATGGCAATTGGGTAATTCCTCATATACCCATAAAAACCCTGTGATCCAGGACCTCCCCTAGCAATCTTCTATTTGGAGAAAAGTTTGGGTTGTGGAACACAAGATTATCCTTCTCAGTGTTTTCACTCACCTGCAGTAGATAAAGCAGTGTTGTTCTCTGGTCACCAGGTAAATTATTTTGATTTTCTTTCTTCTACCTGTTTTTTGTGCCTCCCTCTCCCTTATTATAAACAGACAGGTTCTATAAATTGATAAATACCTAGAGTGTCTCTATATAGAAAAAAAAATGACCACAGAAAGTGCAATCTACTCTCAAATCCTGTTGAAAGCAGAATCATTTTCATAAAACTTAGTAGGAATTGAAGGATCAGAGTTCTCCATAAATCAAGACTAAAAGCATGACTAATAGAAGGCTAAGCAGACTTTTAATATAACATGTATTCATGAAGTATTATGATTTAAAAGCAATTGAGGCTTCTGAAGACTTCTGTGGGTGTGTGCTACCTCTATGCGTATTACTACCTCTATTTGCAATGCATGGAATTGTCAAGTGAAGAGCAAAAGCAACTTTAAGGAAAGGCTTTTGTTGATTAGCTGATGAACCAAGGATTATGAATTGACTTTTTTTTTTTTTTTTTAGTATTATCTAAAACTCTTTGCCTGTACTCTTACCAAAGCCCTTAAAAATGATGCACACTTTCTTGCTCAGTGTTCACATCATCAACAGCTAACCCACCTTTTCCTGACCTTAAAATTCCATTTCTGGTAGTTCCTTAACATTTATGATCTAAAATATTCCTTTACTCCACAGAAAAGCCAACCTGAGCATTTCTGAAACTATGAACTACCACTGCTTACCCTTACATGTTTCATAGGTTGAAATAGAAAGCAGAAAATGGAGTGTTCAGAGCACAAGAACCTGACAAAAATAGCACAAAGTATTTGCAGATTTAATTTGTTAATACTTTCATATCAAAACTGCCTCAATGTAGATGAAAATAATCTATCCATGGGGAATCCACTGTAGGATTCTATCACTGAATTGTAATTCTGTTATTGGATTACTAAACAAACTGTCAGTCCTTCAGATGATAAACTTCATTTTCAGCTTCTTCTGACCAGTGGGGTTTTTTCCCCTTCAGGTGAGAAAAATCTTGTTTTTTCTGTACCAAATTTTCCCCCAGAATGCTTTCATTTAATTTTCAACCATGCGAGTCTCCTATCCAAGTACCTATTCGTTCAATGTAAGCAGGACTGGCTCCTTGGACTTATCTGACTACCTTGGCATGTGTCATTATTGTTCCTTAGATGATTAAAAACACAGAGAATTTGTCATGCATATTGAAAATATAATATGAGATATGATTTACTACAAAATTTTTATTACAGGCTGGTGCTTACCAGACCTCTATAACAAGCTTTTAAAGAGATTGTTAGCAATATAACAACTTATAGCCATGGTAGAATTTCAGCTGAAGGAATATTTTTTTCCTTTAAAAAATGGTAAGAAATGCAGACATACTATTATAAAAGAGCTGTGTTATCTGAACCAGTGAAGACAACATGGACAGCTGTCATCTGGATGCTTCTGCTATGTCTGTACAGAGCACGTCATTGTCTAGTACTTTGTCTCAACAAAGAGACAAACCATTTAAACTCTTACATGGGTATAATCTGTTACATTAACACTTTTATTACAGGTTAGGAATTGCTTGCTTACATTAGCTAAGAACTCTTTCTGTGTGATGTAATCAAACCTAAAAAGGTTTTGTGGTATTGAAATCAAAACATCCTCATGTAAGATTATATCTGCATCATTTCAAATTCGCACTAAAATTGTACCAAAAGGATTCTCATGTGAAGACGACACTGAGTTCTGCAACCTCATATGCACTGTCAGCAAAAAGGAGTGATTGAAAAAGCTTGCTGTGCTCCACCAAATGAGTGGTTGGGAATGATAAATTTGAAAGAGAATAATCCCTGTCTAAGAAAGAAAATCACTGCCTAGTAGGCATGAGGGGAAAAAAGGTGTAAAATATGACTTCAACAAAGAAGTCCTGTAATTATATTTTAAGTTTACGTAGCTACAGACATAGGAAAATGCATTTAATTATATATGCACATTCCTTCTGTTTAATAAAAAAAAAAAAAAGAAGAAGAAGAAAAGGTGGGGAGCATAAATATAAAAACTGTAAAAATAAATAGCAAGCTGAAATGTCAATACTGAGCATCTTCAAACCAAGATAAAAAGAATGCATTTTAAACTCTTTCTCCCTACAGATCTCCTGCCTCAGGATCCAGTCCTTCTCTTTCTAAAATTATTCATTTTATCTGTTTGTTAATACAATACACAGTAAATGCAAACTGGTAATAACTTATATAGGTTTATAAACAAGAATGTGAAATACCAGATTCCAGAAACATTGCCATTAAGACTTTGCACCACAATGATACCTGATACTTTCCTGAAGTTGTGGGTGGGATGCCTCACAGCACAGAGCCAGAATAAGCTATATTCAGTCTCCTTGCCAGCGTCAGCATGGAGTCATGACTGCTGCTTTCCTGAGCCCTATAAGCTACGGCCACAAAGACAGCTCCTTTAGAACCTCACCGACTGGTACAAATTAGAGCAGCTTTCAGGATGTTAAAATTTGTTTTGAAGAATTGGCTGCGCACATGTTTGGCCACAGACAAAGGGAACAGAGAGGTGGCTTGAGGTCTCCCTCTGGCTTCTTTTGTGTGGGCTGATGTAAGAGAACCAGTCTTCAGACTTCACTAAATTTGAATATTGCAAAAAAGTAAGCAAAAGTATCCATGTTGATGGATAAAGTCACCAAGCTGGTTCTGAAAATTTATTCACAAGTTTCAGAAGGTTTTGTGTGATGTTTTCTTTACAGTGGGTTTGTTTTGATGACAATTTCTAAATACATCATTTTAGCAATAAGTTACTTCATATTTTTCCCAATATGATGTAAGGAGTGATCCTATTTAAAAAAAAAAAAAAAAAAGATGTTTGACTGCAATAGGTTTTATGGAGTTGCATTCTTGTCATTTAGAAATTAAAGGTCTCTCTCCCTCTATTTTTTTTTTTTCTTCCACTCTTTTGGGTAGTGTCTTGGAAGATCACGCCTTCACTTCTGGCAAATACTGCACGTAGTCACTGAATGTGCCTCTGCATAATTGGAGTGACTATCAGAGTCCTACAGGAGAGGTGCAACTGTAACACATATTCCTCAGTTTCAATCTGAGCAGCAGACTGGAAAGAGCAGTTAAGTTATTAGCTCTTCCATGTCCCTAAGGTGAAGGGCTTTGTATTCTTACATTATCTAGCTATTAAATGAGATTTTGTCTGTGATTTTTGAGTATCCATTTTGTGGAGAGAATAATTGAGAAAGGTAACAGGTGACTCATACTGAACAATAGCAGCATGCATAATATACTTTAAAGAGTCTTGGAATATGAAGCAATTTCATGCAATGTCTCAACTTCACATTAAATTTTATGTAATTTTTGTTTTAGCTGAGCACCTATGTCAGCTTGTTCCTCCCGTTTCTTATGGCACTGAGTTGAATATGGCTATATTCACTTCCGAGTAGCCATATGGTTTATAAAAGTTTTCAGTGGAGCAGGACTCTTGTACCGATCTAACCCCCTTTACTTGGAAAAAGAAGTTGAGTCTTCATGTCTCCATGTAATATTTCTTCCTGACAGGTGGTGCCTCCTTACAGCACTTTTCTTTTCAGAGGGATGTTTTCAGAGGGCACCTTTGTTCAGCAAAAGATTTCAGCTGATTGTAGCTGACCAGCACCACCACAGGATTCTATTTAAGCATCTAAATAACAGTGACTCTGTCGCACCATAACTGCTAGTTTTTCTCCTCAAGTTACAAAATATTCAGTCATACAAAGAAACCAAAATGCTTTGTTTGCTTAAAAATACAGCTGTGTGATGTTTTTTCTTTAAGATAAACATCTTTGTAATGTGTGTTGAACATAAAGAAAAATTTAAAGCTTATTCTCAAAAAACACAAATAACTTCAAGGCCCAAATTTAAAGAAGGATGTATGCTTCAGGTGAATAGAGATTCAGCACTGCTGAACATTGAATTTCCTTCTATTTATTCTCCAGGAAAAGAGTTTACAAGTATTTATATAGCATTTGTATATCTGTATATTTGTATTTTATTTGGTGTGCATGTATGTGTATGTGTGTATGCTAACTTTTGTGTACATCTCCATAAATATTTTTCTAATACTATGTTTTTAGTTTTACTTCGCTTTGCTTAATAATTGTGAACAGTGACAACTGTCATTTGCTAAAAGGAAAAAATTTAAAAGGCTGAACCCTACGGAAGTTAGCTTAGTTAAAAAAGAAAAATCAGATTTCATTATACGCATATGCATGCTCTTGCCCATTATTTTTGAAGGAGAGAAAAATCTAGTAAATTAGAAAAAAGAGATCATGGCATAAAAGAGTGAAAAGTTGAAGAAAATGGTAAGTGAATGATAGAAGAAAAGGACAAGAAAGAAAGAATGAGAGAGGAAGAAAGGAAGGAAAGAAGGAAGAAAAGGAAAGAAAGTCAAAGAAAAGAAAGATGAATACTGAAAAAGAAAACATTATTTGTAAACTGGTATATTAAGTGAAGGAAGGCAAGGGAAGATGAGAATATAAGAGGTGATCAGGCAGGAAACAGGAATTGAAAGAAGAAGCAGACGATTCAGTTTGATTCTATTACTTGTTGCTTTCAGATAAAGGATAAAATATCACAATTATGAATGTGGTCTTAATGGTTAATTTCAGTCAAAATAATCATCAGAGGGATGTTTCATCAAGAAAGGCAAGATATGGATGAGATTAATTGCTGTAAAAAGCAGTATTTGCAGTCCCTGGGGAWACTGGGAGTTGAAGCATGATAGCCCATCCTGAACCACTTGTGAAGTTCTTTTGATTAATTGAACACTGCTGACTTTCTGGCCAACCTCCATTTTCACGTTTTATCTCAGGCTATTCAGGACCCGAAGAGAAACCATTCCTCTGGCATGCTGGAAGTACACTGGGGTCTGTTCAAGATGCTCTAAAACTGGTTCCCAATATTGCCTACACTAAATGGCAGCAATAAGCTTATTCTGTCTCCTTTCAGTATAATTTAAATCACCTTACTAAAGTGGAAAGACTCCAGCAGAGATAGAGGGATAGCAGCCTTGTTTAGACCCTGAAGACTACCACTGATGTGTGTGAACTTAAACATGTACTTAAGTGCTTTGCTGGATCATTATATCAGTTTACATTTCTTCAAATGGGAAATTTATTAAACATGAGAAGAGGCAATATTTTATATGGAAGCACATGGAACTAATTTCTGGTTTATATTAATGGATCTGGTTTTAATGTATGAAAATATGTAATGCTATAATGGTTGGAAAAGACAGATAGTGAAGACAGAACTTTGAGCCAGGCCTCTACCAGAAATCAGATATTCTAAATCTTGTTATTTAGATGTTTTTATTTTAGTTTAGATGTGATTTTTGATTTTTATTTATGGTAAAAAGAAAATCCCATAAAACTTAATAGAAAGCTGTTTTGCTTTTCTTTGTATTTTTATAAAAATCTAGTGATTTAAAAACAGCTGCTGAAAGGAGATCTTTTTCTACTCAAACCAATTGATTTTTAGAATATGTATAGCACTGTAATATTAATTTAGTCTATAGTAAGTTATAAAATACTTCTTCTTGAGAGCTTTTTCARGTACCTTACAAGCTAGCGAATATTTGGCATCCAAGCATGTGTTCAGAAATTGAATGCTTGCACCCAGCTATTCCTAATTTATAGGTACTGATATCAAAAATCCTGTAACAGTAATTAAAAATGAATGTGACATAGTCATCTGTGGACCATAGTTCAGTTTTGTTTAAAGAGGCATACATTCCTTCCCTGCAATATGTGGTCATAGCCCTGACAGGTTACTGCCACAGTATCCCTCTCCTATGAGACAGGTACCATTTCCTCTGAAAGTGCATGAAAACTAAACCGCAATCCCATCCCTGGAGAGAGAGAGGTGTTTTGTCCTACCTGTGTCCCTTTGGATTAATGATGATCAAGAACTCATTCATCTTCTTTGGACAACACCAGCACCCTGCTCAATTCTTTTTCTGGTGTTCTTGCTTGATTTCTCAAAATAAATCAGAATTAAAATCAAATCAAGTCCGGAATCAGAAATCAAATACAGCAGAATCTGCTTGTATTTGGAAATAAAAAGATACAAAAGGCAAGGGAGAAGGTGTGGAGCTCTCTCTTCTTTGTATACCAACCACCAAGACAGATTTATACATCCCATATCTCCAGTATATATTGTTCTAATAATGCCTTAGCAAGTTTGCGCTATGCAGTACTTCTCATGTGGAAAAAGTGTTTGTTTATACAAATTACCACATACTGCTACAATTTTTTTTTTTTAAACATCCAGGATAACAGCAATCTAATTCATGCCAAGTAGTATGCTAAGTCCAGTTCTGCTGGTCATCGCTGCACTCCTGTTGCTCTATAGAATTTATTTGAAAAGTGTATTTTTTTTTTCAAATACTGAAGTTTTAAAACTGAAATGCACTTGTTTTCTTTTCATCTGGTCCACAAAACAAGTACTTGTTGATATCTTTGCTGAGTTGGCAAGCTGGCAGTCTTATATAGTATCAGGAAAAAGAAAACACCACTTGTAATGACAGATTTGGTATATCACCCATATTTTAAAGTGAAAAGGAAGAACCATGCTTCAGCTTAAAAGAACCATCTATGTAATTATCATTCCAGCTGTAAATAAATATATCCCAACAGTGGTTAAGAGAGGGTATCTTGTCATACAGCCTTTAAGTCTTCAAATCAAAATAGACAGAAATGATGCTGAATGTTCTTCCTGTTGGCTCTCACCTCTCTAGAGAACCATCTAAAGATACAGTTGCCCTTAAAATACAATAATACACTGTAGATTTGACATCTCAGTTACTTTGTTACTCTCTTAAAGACTTCCAGAACTATTGCTTTGATTAAAGGCAAACCTACATATTAGAGATGTGGAATTGAAATGGTAATCTCTTGGTATTTATTTATGTTACCATGTTACATCTTGAAAAGGTGTCATCAGATTTCATGATAGGAAGTTGGCTAGAATTCTAAATTGAGTGGTGTCCAGGTCACTGCTTGCCATTTTAGTGGAATTGTATGGTTTTAGGTAAGATTTTTTATATCTATATAGTGCTACCAGATGATGTTACACTGTGATGCTAAAGGGAGTGAACACAAGATTGTATGCAAGCAAGTACTAGTTTCATTTAAAATGCAGACTAAATCAAAATATCTGGATCCAAAATGTTTTAGTGTTTTTTTTTTTTTTTTTTTTTTTTTTGTGAAAGGGTTTCAAAAATCTCATTCAGACTAGTATGTACCATGTACAGGCTGAACCAAACCTTTATAACAGATCAAAACCTTTGATTCAAAAGTCTCAGATGCTGGATGTTCCAAACCCTAATCTGAATCTGGAGTCTGTGGCTCAGCTCTGATTCTAGAGGTAACTGAGTGCTACCATGTTTCTCTGACTTATTCACATTTCAAATCAATACTTTATACCAATTACATATCTGGTACCTTTCCTTTGCATTAATATTTCTGCTAATTAAAACATTACCAGTAATATTTGCAACAATAGTGAATTTAAAGCAAATCTTCACTAATTTGCATGAATATGAATGCATGAGTTATGAATATTTTCATTGAAAAGCTAATTATTGGTGTTGCATTCATACAGTCAAATAATCCTGTGATGCACCCATTCATTCATGACTAAGGAACGTAGCTTGTATTTAATACACAGTTGGTTGTGATACACCAGGACTGACTCAAAATCAATCCACATTTTCAGGATTATTATAAGAAATAATTTTGTTAATATTTTAAATCTATGAATCCAACCCTAAAAATTATGAACTTTCCCTCTTCTCTGCTCTTCAGAGCAGGACTGGCAAGTGATGGCCAGAGGGGGACCCCTTTTTTACTTCTTTGGACTTTGGATGTAGTCATATCTCTTTGCAGTAATTTTGGAAAGAAAGGAATATTTGTGTTCAATCCCCATGCTCACCCAGTAAACACAAGGTATAGTTGCAGAAAGGATGCTAGTTGACTCAGCATCCTTTATTTTACAGCATGTTTGGCTTCCCTTCCAGCTCAAAGATCCATTTGTATTTGTTTTATATTCAGGAACTGCTGGTGGCACTGTGGAGAAGCTGGTAGAATAGACCAACATTTTGTTGCTTACCCTGCCTTAAGCTAAATCTTATTGAAGGCTAGCATTGTCCTGTAAAAATTGCTGCCACAGAATCACAGAATCACAGAATCACTGAGGTTGGAAGGGACCTCTGGAGATCATCTAGTCCAACCCCCCCTGCTCAAGCAGGGTCACCTAGAGCACATTGCACAGGATTGCATCCAGGCGGCTTTTGAATATCTCCAGAGAAGGAGACTCCACCACCTCTCGGGGCAACCTGTTCCAGTGCTCTGTCACCCTCACAGTGAAAAAGTTTTTCCTCATGTTCAGATGGAAGTGTCTGTGTTTCAGTTTGTGCCCATTGCCTCGCGTCCTGTTGCTGGGCACCACTGAAAAGAGTCTGGGGCCATCCTCTCGACACCCTCCCTTCAGATACTTGTACACATTGATAAGATCTCCTCTCAGCCTTCTCTTCTCCAAGCTAAACAGGCCAAGCTCTCTCAGCCTTTCCTCATAAGAGAGATGCTCCAGTCCCCTAACCATCTTTGTGGCCCTTCGCTGGACTTGCTCCAGTAGTGCCACATCCCTCTTGTACTGGGGAGCCCAGAACTGGACGCAGTACTCCAGATGGGGCCTCACCAGGGCTGAGTAGAGGCGAAGGATCACCTCCCTCGACCTGCTGGCAACACTCTTCCTGATGCASCCCAGGATACCATTGGCCTTCTTGGCCACAAGGGCACATTGCTGCCTCATGCTTAACTTGGTGTCCACCAGCACTCCCAGGTCCTTCTCAGCAGAGCTGCTTTCCAGCAGGTCAACCCCCAACCTGTACTGGTGCATGGGGTTATTCCTCCCCAGGTGCAGGACCCTGCACTTCCCTTTGTTGAATTTCATGAGGTTCCTCTCTGCCCACCTCTCCAGCCTGTCCAAGTCAGGGAAATAGTTTGGGTAATGAAAACTGAATTTTTCCAAATCCTTCTACTCTTTGTGGGATAAGCCTTTTCCAGTTTTTCTTTTATTTAGAAATATTTTTATGTATTTTTAAGAGAAAGACATCCAATGGAGGAGCATAACTGCTCCAAGGAAACTGATCTGCAACAGCCAATAACTCAATAGACAATACTAGGAGGTGGGAAACACAAGTGACCTCCTCGTTCACCTGATGTGATGCAAGGATAGACCTTCGGTGTTAGATCAGTGTTGTAGCCACAGGACAACTAGATATTCTAGCAGGAGGACTCTATCTGATTAACATCCTGCATCTAAGAAACATTTCCTGGCAGAGTTTTCACTGGCAAAGATGAATTTCCTCAGAAAGTTTCCATTTGGTCAAGACTAGGCCCACTTTTGGTTTGCAAATGCTTCTCAATGATCAAGGTATCATAGTTATTGAAAGGAAAGCTGTAGTATGGACACGAATCACATTCACCACTTTGAAACTGTGCTGTTTTTCTTCATGTGAATAAAGAGATGTAGTGATTCTAGACAGGACGCGACTGTTCTGAAAGTTTCTTTTTAGGAAGCTGCCTTAGCCAGAGTGTGTCCCATTACTTAAAAGTCTTTTCTGAAACAGCTATAGTATCTGTCCCCAAAATCTAATTCTACTGGAAAACAGATGTTCTTTCCAGGACACAAATTTTTCTTTTCAAGACACCAGAAAGCTGAGTTATGTAAATGGTGATGGAATAATGAACAAGGATAGGTGTTTAGGATCTGGATACGCACACGTACACTGGTGCAATAAAGCCAAATCTATTTACTAAGCACAGCTGCCAGAAATCTTTGGTAGCTATGTTATTACTTTGGGATTGGCCAACTGCAGGGTGGTTATCTAAATGAAAGAACTTTGTTCTTTTGTGTTTCCCTGTCACTGATATTGTAGCTGAAGTAGAAAGAATTCCAAGAACAATATATTCCGGAGAGCAGGCCTACTGAAGGAACACACTGAAATAATTACACTAATTTATCAGAGAAAGACTGTGTAACCTAAACTGACCACTGTCATGTGTGCCAAGAGCATCTGAAGCTGAATATTTCATATTTCAGGACATCTTGTATCTAGGGGTTGGGAATGTTGCTTTGATGAGCATGCACCCTGATTGTATCGTTTGGATAATGGATGGGTGCTCAGGCAGAGGGGTTTTGACTTCAGTGTTCTTGCCTGTTCTCTTGAGTCAGATCCATAGATGACTTCCCTAGATTAAATCTCCTGGAAACATATCAGATCTRTCATTTGGATGCAAGTGATTGAAAAAAGATTGATATACTCTGCAAATGAAACACTCTGAATCTTTCTTCATGAGAAAACTGCTCAGAGGCGTGTGCTGAACTAAGGATAAAAATTGTGATTTCTCTTCGAGATCATGTGACAGGATCTGAAAGAAATATGTGGTGCTCTTATTGATACTTAAAAAATAATATGAGAGCTCAAAGTGCCAAATCCATGAAAACAGACATATTTCAGTTAATTTTCTGGCCATTTTGTAGTGCCATTTTGGCTCCTGGAAATCATTGTTTTTTGTAAGCTTCATTATATTTGAAATATTTTCCTCTTTGTTTTTTCTTCTTAAGGAGTACTTGCAAAGGAATGACTTTGAATATTGTCTACCTACAAATGAACACATGTGGGTTGGTGTTTTGTCTGCTTTCAACAAGGGACATGGGAGATTGAAGGAGTAGGGCACATACCAGCACTATATTGTGATGAAGCCTAGTGGTCCCAGTCATAAACCTCAGCAAATATAACATAAAGCTCAGCAAATATAGAAGAGAAAGAAGTAATAGAAGAAACATAAGAGAAACATAGAAATAGAAGAAATACAGAAGAAAAGTTAACACATGCCAGTTAAGGAGTGGATCAGAGAAGAGACCAACTTAGGTAAATCAACAAATACTAGAAAATGTATTTTCCTCTGGGCATGTTGTCAAGGAATGGGAGATTCTGTGCTTTCCTCAAATGCATCTGGAAACTGCCTAGTGTCAGACACCAGACATGAGACAAACTGGACTACCTGTTTGCTCAAATATGGCTACTTCTAGAATTGCTCTTATCCCCAGGCTCTTGAGAGGGCTGCAAAGTAGTTGAAGAGTGTTAACATCACTTCTATAGGAATCAGTATCTGTGCCTGCTCTCTTCATAGAAGGGACACCAATGGAAAAGTGAAAGGGAGTGGAATTTAAAAGCAAACGCCTGAGCAAAAGAAGAGTAAAGTAAAGTAAAAGTAAGTAAAATACAGAAGTAGAAGGCCCTGTCAAACAAAAAGAGGAAGAGGAAATGACAAGTCTGCAAAGCAGCTATTTTTACTTTTACCTCTTCTTTCCCTTTAATAGTTTTTCTTCCTTTCAGTGGAAACTCTTGGCTTCTTTTTCCACCTTATTTATTCTTTCCCTTTTCTTTTGGTGAAAGCCTGTTTCCTTCCAGAAATCCACTCTGCCTTCATCTTGGCAGAAACTTCCCACTGTCCTTAGTCTCCCTTCACACTCACAAAAAGAAGAGGTAAAGAATGTATTTTTTAGTTTCATGCAAGATCTATGCTGTCTCAAGCATGTCTGTACGCTTCTTGTAGGTTATCCAAATATCTCCTGAAGACCACTCCCTCCAAGTCTGAAAAGATCTAATAGAATTATCTGGCTGAATGTTAGCCTTTAAAGGAAATAGTTAGGTTGGATGATTCACAGTGACTGCTTTTATTTTTGCTACTGCTTCAGTAAACACACTATTTCGATGACTCCTAGAAACAAATCCTGCAGTCCTCACTCAGCAAAACTGTTGACTTCAATAAGCTTTCCCTGAGCAAGTACTGAAAAAGAGCTTGAGTATTTGGCTGAAAATGTATTACCTGAAATGTGTGTCTTTTTCAAGACATTAATAAGATGTGTCGATTTTATTTACTTTTAAAATGACAACTTTCAGTAATTTTGCCAAAAAAAACCCACAAAAAAACCATTGCTGGAACTAAATGTCCTTCAGGCATAGGTACGGGATTTTTCCCAAGAATGCCAGGACCAGAATTCCTTTCTGAAGTGTTTGTGAACTGGAAAGAATGTGTATTCCGGTTTCTGGCACACACGTAAGCATAAGTTGGCTACTTTTCCTCTGCATACTCTAATGATCATAATAGCTTTTTATTACTTGTTGATTCCTGTTAATACTGTAGCATCAAGAGATTACAGTAAAAGAAAGGTAGATAAAATTCTGGCTCACATGTAATGAAGAAAGAGTTAGATGAGCAGAGACTTCTATGGCTTAGCACAATGAAAGGTACAATGAATATGTACTGAAAGGGAAAGATAAAATTTGATACTTAGATTCTGGTTCGGTTCTGGATGCACCTGTTCTCTGTGGATGGCATAGTGGTGTGTGACAACTGCTTATCTATTTATGAGGAGCTATAGCTAATTTCTGGCTCCAGTTTGAGAATCTGGAAGTGCTGCAGAAAAACAGTGAAAGAGACAAGCTGGATTTAGGCATATGGTTGTTTTTCTGAGTTTGATACTAAAGTTTTTGCTTAGTATTAAAAGAAACTGACTTCTCTGTGACTCTACCATTGCAGCATGGCAGACAAGGTGCGCAGTCTTTTGGTCTCACCACACGCAGTGTGACAGTGTGAAGGAAGAAGATGTAGATAGAATAGTATCTGAACTGGAATTAAAGTTGAGAGATCCTGGCTGTTTGGATCATGGCTTTTTCACCAGTTCAGATGTCTGATAAAGAGCTGTTTATCCACAACTGAAATTCTTGTCCTTGTCCAATGGAAAACAGCAAATGTTAAAAATAAGTGTGATGATGACTTTCTTGACTAGCTTGCTGAATAACTTCAAAAGTTCAGGTTTCCACCAGTTAACACCTCAGCAACCTGGCACAGAAAGGGACTTTTAACCCACACTGATCACTGGATTGTACAAGAACTGTCAGGTGGGACAAGCTGAGGTGAATGCGGCAAGCCTTTTTAAAACATCAGTTTTTTTCAGTTCTGCTCCACATCCCACTGCTTCTACTGAGCTCTGAACACTTCCTGAGCATGTCGTCTGTCTCTCAGCTCAGAGGAAGTTGATCCATTGCCTTTTCGCCCTTGTCTTCTCCTCCTTTTAAAAAGCATTACTCTTTTCCTGAACTGATTTTGCAACTGAGATACAATTCTGCACTAAAGTAGCCATATTGCATTAAACTGCCTTCTTAAGTTCTGGTTTCTGTAAGTGGATTGACAAGTGCAATACCTCCTTTCTACATTTTCCTCTGTGGCAATTCTTTGAATAACTGTTGCTTGCTGCTACTGGAAAAATGCTTCATAAACTCTGACAGTGGGTATCATGAATACAAGGTAAATTCCTGTGTTTGAAAAGTAGCACAAGCACTGATGTCCACAAGTGGGAAGAAATAATCCTCTGTCCCCAGTGGTTTCTCTTTTGAATACGCAAATGCACTCCAGACAAATTCCCAATGTTAAAGTAAATGAATTGAGATCCTCAGGGAATTTCAGGGTGTTTCAAAGCTTTCTAGACTAGTCAACGAGACTGGAATAGGATCAGCAGATACAATTGTTAAGTCTATCACTAGCTGCTGAATGTCTCATGTAATAAAACTAAGTTACTTATATATGCAAGGCATATATGCAAATAGAGTGTTAAAATTTAGCAAATCTCAGCTAAATGTCAATGAATATTTAGTCCTTTTGATCATTTTATGTGCACATTTAAAACACTTTAGGTGCTTTTAAAGTATTCTGAGGAGATTTGTGTGATAGTATCCTCTAAGTGTGGGGACGTGAAATGTGCATCATCTATGTTTCAGTCAGGAAGTAGCTTTTCAGTCACTTTGTTCCAAATATGAAAGGATTTGGATTCCATTTTTCCATTTGATACGTACTGTGAGGTCTTTGTGCATGCAACACCTGTTTTGGAGGGCTGAATCGTGGTTTTGTTCTCCATCCTGAATATTTGTATTCAGTTACATTGCTTAGCTGAAATTTTAATGTTAGACATGTTTGAGTATTTGTTTTACTTTTTAGAGCTATGTGTGGCCCTCAGACTGTGTATAGAAATCTTGCAATGGGAACTAACATCAGTGGCAACTTGATGTGCATACTGAGGGCAATATATATCATTTTAGTATATTTGAAACTGGATTCTGCTTGCATCTAAACAAGTTGATGCGCATTTTTATTCTTTTTGAACCAAATCAATTGTGGTTTTTGAACCAAATCAGTTGTGATTTTGGTAAGTTTGATGAAAAGTTGTTTTTTGTCTGTAGTTGCTTTCTTAGACTGCCTGATGCTACTTGGGCAAGATCGGAGTCACAGGGATTCCTTTTGGGCCATGAATAATGCAGTTCTTATCCTAGATGCCTGTATCACTGAGCTACACATTGAACTGCTGTTAATCTTTCTATTTTTTAAAGTAAATACCACAGCTTTTAGAAAACAGATGAAGAGAATATATCTCACTTCCATGTGCTGTAGATATGTAATACTCAATATATCACTCTGCATTTGAAATCCTATAGTAAATATTTACTTATACTAACTGCTGGTGCAGTGACCTGGTGCCAAATTCAGTTTTCAAATTGCCTTAAGACTGATTCTGGGGTTTTCTTGCAAGCCTGTTGCTGATTTTGTCCTGCACTTGATGTTTTTATTAAGAGGAATAGTGCCTTTGGCAAGAATGGCTACAGTGGTTGCCAGACTAGTGGGGGAAAGTCACTCTGAAGGTGCTTGCACAAAATATGACCATGAATAAATAGGTGATTTCAGCATTGGCAACTGGTTCTACCATCCCAGTCATACTTTAATTAAAAATGGAATTTCAGTCTCCAAGTAGTCAGACTGGATCTTGCTGGCATGCATCCTTGCCTTATATTGCTATTGTATCTTGTGAGAGTTTTTGGATATTTTGTCCTGAAAATATGGTAGTGGATGAGTTTCACTTTAATAATAATAATAATAAAAAAACTAAAGAAACCTGTTCCATTTAGTTTTCGTAGTTTAGTGGAAGGGATTGCATAATGTAGTTACACAATTAATCATGTGCTTTTAGAAACTGTTAAACTGAACATTATCTTCAACAGAAAATCAGTTACTGTGAGTAGCTATAGCACTAGTCAGTTACATTATGAAGAGTCAGCCCATCTAACACAATTGTCTTGGAGAACACATAGCAAGAATCTCTTCATACCGAATGTCAAATGTTTCTCACTGAAATTGATGTTGTTCTCTTGTTTGTGACGTATGTCAAGCAACTAACAAAACAAGGAGAAAATTCCTTCTTACCAAATGCCAACTCTTTTTCATTGGGTATGACATTGTGGAGGTGTTTCTGATGTTTCTCAAGCAACTAACAAAACATAGAGAAACCAGCACGGTGACTAATTACAAAATTAACGTATCTCCATATTTTGGAATTTTAGCGCTCATCCTGTCTGCCTCCAAGATTTCGTTTTGTTTATTGTAATTCCCAATGTGACTTAATTTCAAGGGCTCAACTGCATAATATAATTCCTGGGTATCTTTGCCATACTGAGGATTCAAATGACTAATTATTTGATGTATATAGCTGTCATTCTGCTTTTCTAAAAATGCCATTATTTTACAGCACTTAATTAGAAATATCTTAAAGTGTGAAGTAGTCAATAAAGAAGTGCCAGTAGATGGTGCTCGAGAATATGTAGCGTTGTTCTTGAACAATGAAAGTTCTTGCTATTGTGCACTGGAAATTGTTTACATTAGGCAGTACTTCAGATAAAGTTTTTAACAAAGCATATCATTGGCTTTGCACAAATAAATAATAGTAGCAATACTGACTCAGAGAATGAGAATTCATATCCTTTGAAGTAAATATTCAACCTACATAAACATTAATTGAAAATGAAATATTTAATGTTTAGAAAATGAAGCCTTGATTTCCAGGTGCCAATTTGCAATGCATTTATATGTTTTAGAGTGTGATAAAAAGACTTTTAGGCTCTATGTATGACCATATAATTTGAAGAACTTATATTTTAAAGGAATTATTCTCAAGTGATTAAAATAAACCTCTGTCAAGATGATGGCTTGGGAAGATAAGGTGTTAGGATTTATTGCTTGGCTGCAAAACAGAAAGATTTGTCCTAAGTTATGCAAAAGTATTTTTAAATTTGTAGCTGTGGGAGTGATTGGTACTTCAGCTAGTTTTGTGCTGGAAGTTTTATTTGGGTATTTGTATATAAGATTTAAAAATTATGCTGACCATTCTGTAAGCAGCAGTATTCAGTGGAATCTTCAGATGTTTGCCATTCTTTAAACGTATAGTGAGTGAGTCCACAGAGTTTTCTGAATCAACCTCCACAAGGATCTGTAATTTAGATGCCTAGATTAGCTGCCCCAAATTGCTGTGAGCTCTCCCCAAAATGTCACTTTTAGACTTGGAAGACCAAAACAATCCTACCTGATTCTTGAACAAAGGCTGGATGTCTGCATTTTTGGAGTGAAATGTGTCATACTTTCTATCACCATGAAACATAAAATTGCAACTGTTTATTACCATTAGGTAACTATTTATTATACTGCTTATTAACTGCTACTATCAGAGTTACTTATTTAGCGTCCTTTGAGAGCCTAAAGGAGCTACAGTAGTATCATGAGCTCTTTTATATAGACAGATATTGGGACATGAAAGTATGTGCARCTTTGCTTTGTTCTCCTAATTAGTTCCCCTAGTTTTCTGGGCAAGTGACCTTATTTGCTGGAACCTTTTCTTTCTCCAGTGTATCTAATGTGTTAAATTTAAGACGCTCTCAGAATGCACAATTAAAAAGTACACTTCTTTATTTTCAAGAGTAGATACTTTAAAAGATGAGCAAAATAGGTAATGGAAAGCAGTGCACCCAGAGTCATAAGAATACATATGCAATCACAAATTTAGTGGACATACATAATGCTTTGGTTCTCCCAAATTCAAATAGGATTTTCACTGAAATTACTGAACACTAGATTGTGGCTACTGAAATATTCTAGAGATTTAAAGAGGTGAAGGAGAAGAAAAGTCACTTTACCCTAGAAAAAGAGAACTTGGTCATTTTTTCAGGTGTTCTCAGGATACTTGTTAGTAACTGTAATCTTGGTCACAATGATCCAGAGCTGGCTAAGACATGCCAGGATTCCCCGTGGCACATAGGTTCTATTTTTTTTCCCCTGCTGCATCAAACATGTTAATTGCCCCCCTGCTGCAAATGTATCCCAGAGTTTGTGTCCATCTTATCTGTCTCTGCCATGCTAACTAGAGATTATTCAAGATGACATTTTCTTCTCTATAGTACCAGTGTTTTAGAAGATCTGAGGCTTCCGTTTGGAATCATTACTGCATCATAGATATAAAATTGGTGTTAGTGTGGTCAGAAATTAACATTAAGTCTTTAAAACTGGAAGGAAAAATGTGGTTAAAAGTCTAAAAGCAATTTTTATGTATGCCTATCTGGTAAGCAAATAGTTTTAAATAAAAAGATATTCCAGAAATTTCAGTTCTGAACCTATTCTTTTTATTATTAATTCTCTGCTCCTTCTACTGTGCTTTAACAGCTACAACATGTCATGAGTAACAGCATCTTTTGTGTTCTTTTTGTATACTTTGTCGTGTAGAATGCCAGCATCCTACATTTAAAGTCTTGTAAGTGACATATTTATAAAATATTCAGCAGATGGTTTACTGAGAGCTCTTTGGAAGGTGCCACTGATCCTTATGTCTGATTCTTTTCATATATATACATCAATGCAACTTTTTTTCATCTTCTGCCATGCTTTAGGTTTCTCGTTATTAAAGATGTTGCCTTTAATGCCTGAAAAATATTTCAGCAAGAATGGTGTGTACCTCTACATTCTGCATAAAGTAATTTTCAAGAAATAGTCACCTCTAGTATGTGCTTTTGTTGGTCCTCACTTTGGGCTCTTCCAAAATATACTCTGCAGTGTAAAATGAATCTACATTTTGAGTTCTAGCTTTTTCTGATATGCCCCCAACTAGATATGATTACCAAGCAGTAGCCTTTTTTTTTTGTATACTTCTGCTATAGAAGAATTACCCTCTGCTAACTGATCAGCTAAGTTGTTTCTTTGTAAATCAGGAACGTGATTCTTGATATAACTACCCTTTTCCAAGCAAGCTACAAATCAACTTCTTTCAGAAGTAAGGAGGCCACAGCCCCCTGCCTTTCAACAAACAACAAGGATCCACAGACGTATTTAGGACATGGGATAGTCACCTGCTGGGTAGGCTAAGAGCCTGGCTGGATCCTCCTATCAAGTCCTGCAGTTCTTTCTTTCTCAGCTCTCCACAGATAAAATGTTGGCTTTATTAAAGTCAATGGGAGTTATGCCATTAATTTCAGCAGGTCCAGGATTTCAGCTCGTAAATCCATAACTCATTTTAGAACGTAAATCTCTTCCAGACAGTGCCATGGCAAGATGGAAGTGTTGTTCTGTTTCCACAATGATTGATCTGAGCTTTTCCTTCCAGTTTACAAGATCTAGGAAACAGTAGCTTTGAGAACACATGTGGCAGAGCCAAACATCCGTCTTCATAATACTACTAAAAACCTATTTGCTTTGTGTGTTCTCGTTACAAAAATATGAACCCCTTTTAATCAGGATTGGGCATTGAAGTGATTTGAACCTTCAACAAGGTTTGCAAATATTTGGAGGTCAGTTCATTAACTTTTGTATTTCATTTTGATGTGATATTTCCTGTATCTGTCCAGAAGCAGAGGCACTGATATATTCATGAAACATGGCTTCCATGCAGTTCTTGACCTCAGTAGAACAGATTTCCAAAGGGATATGATTCTTTCTAATGGCGTCTAGAGTGAAGAGATTTACAGAGCATATTTGCAGATTACATCAGCATCTCCACTTTCAGATACTGATTATCTAAACCAAATCTCTGCACCTCTCAGGACGTGCCCACCACCTTTTTGTTTTAACTTTGATGATGCCTGCCAGAGCCTGTGTAGGGACTAGAATTTTAGTCTGAACTGAAAATATTCAGTGCTTCTTTTGAGCTGTATCTCAGTTAGCAATACATAAGAAAATACTAATCTAAAAGGACTGTCATTAAAAAAAGAAATAGAATTAGCTATTGTGGCTCAGCATCTAGATGCGTCAGATGTTCTATGCCTGAGGTCATTTGTTCAGGTCTTGACAATGCTGATGAGATTAGCTTGTCATTCCTGGTTTTGAGTTGCAGGTGTTTGGATTTGGCTTCTACTGGCAGTAGTTCCAAGGACAGGAGGACAAACAGCTTATAAATTCTTCAGCGTTCTTTGGAACCAAGAACCATTTTTTCAACTGGCTTTGCGAGAAATATTATTTAAAGGATACTAGGAGACATGAGGATAAGTGAGCAGTAAAATAAAGGAGTGAAAAACAGTAAAAAATTATTTCTCTTATGGGATAACTAATGTGAACTTTATACAGCCATAACTGATGTCATCACCCATAACCATTCTTTCTTTGCTGCGAGGGTTTGTTATTCTTCAGGCTGACCATACATTGTTTCAGTTGTGTTTACCATTCTGTTTTTTACTCAATTTCTTGAAAAATATTCCTGAAAACTGGGCAATTATATTTTACTAACATTTATAGAGTTTCAACTAATAAATTACATTGACTTTTTCTTATCATCACTTTTAAAATGTCCAGAGTGAAGTTGAGTGGGAAAGGCAGGCAAGGATTGACAGTTTTTTGTGTAACAGGAAAGAACTGTAAACACATCAGTGAGTCAAGCCATGAATCTTTTATTTTTGGTGGGAGAGTGTCACCACTTACTGTTGCTTAGGGAATGGAAGCATGTCAAGGCACTGAGATTTTGCAGAGTCTTTATCGAGAAGTCTCACAGACTTTGTTTCACTCCTAGCTGATGAGGTTCTAAAAAATGTGATGGGATTCTAAAAAGATACTCTACAAGCTATGGAAACATTTACATTTTGATTTTATTGGTTTTATGATCCGTCCAATAGAATCTCAACAAAGGTAGCATGCTGCTATCTTTGAAATTCTCTAACAAAATCTAACAAAAACTTGTCATCTTATTGACCTAGATAGAACTCCTTCATAAGTAACTGATCATTTTCTCTGGCACCTGCTGGTCTAGTAGATTGTTTTTGTAAAATCTCTGGTCGGATGTTAATGGATTTGATGCCAAGTAAGTTCTCTGAAGCCTTCAAAAATGATCCCCTAGAGTCTGTGCCAGCAAACAATTACACTAAATGAATGAAGGTATCAACAGGGCAAAGCAACAAGGCTTGCAAATATAAATGTTAATTGCAGACTTTGTATACTTCATCTGCATATTTATTTGTCACAAATAGATACATATTTGCAACGTGATAAGGTGATTCAAAGCATTTAAGACCTCCCACATAACAGATAACTGTATACTTCACCTGATTATCAAATAATCTGTGCTACATGTGAAGCAGATTGGTTTGGGTACACAATTTCAGTAATTTTACCTGCACTGTAGGTGGCTGGTCTGCAGCCGGTGGGACTGGAGGGACTTGAGATCAAGTCCTCTGCAAGAATCACATATTATAAAGATTTTCTGTGCTCCTCCAAAGAAAGCTGGTAATATTTCTATTGCTCTCTTTGATGTTAGTTTCTATTTTTTTAGCTGGTGGCTAATGTCCAGATATTTGATTTTCCTTAAAAAATTGGTGGAGTTCCCACCAGTTGCAGCATATTATTGCAGGTGAAATTTAAATTAGGAATCCTGTAATTGGAAGATATCAGCACCTACACAATGAACCTCAGAACAACTAGTAGCAGGAAGCTATCTTTGAAAAATATGGTTACAGCTCATTTTCTCTGAAGGATTAGCTAGTCAAAAACAAGGAGCTGGAGAAAAACATCAACCCTGAAGTTTAATTATTCCTGTAGCCTTTTCGGCTCATCGGCCAAATTTAACTACAGGCATAAGAAAGACTCATCAACATCAGTTAAAATTGTGATTTGTTATTCTCAAAAAGAGAAAAAAGAGTAATCTGTAAGAACTGTTTGTTTTCTGTCATTGTCATAAGGCTAGCAAAGATCAAACAAGAGTCTGATAGACAACCTTCTGCTGTACATTTTCTGCTGTACACTACTCTGCTGCAGGCTTTTTGTCTCAGTTCTTTTGATTAGATTGTCTGTTCGTCCTCTGTTCCTGCTCTTTGGGATTCTGGTACTATTTCAACTTGGGTTTCTTTCAGTTTTACTAATTTAGAGAGTGCCTTTCATTTCAGTTGCTAGGTGCTTGCACAATTAATAAACATATTGTACTTGACTATGCTGACATGTATTATTACACCTGACAACAATATTAAAGCCAGTTATCATTTTTGTGATAAAGAATAGAACAAAATAGATAAGAAACCAGATAAATAAACTGTAGTTTGAGAAACTCAGGTTGTGTTGGACCACCAAGGGAGCAGATTTCAGAGATGAGAACGCCCAGCTGAATTTGTCTTGTCAGTGGCCCTGAAAAATTCAGCTCTGGGATCTGAGAGGAAGAGCATCCCAGCTGCTTCTGGCTGCAGATCCATGGCACAAGGGAAAACCAAGCTTCCAAGAAAGCAGTTCCAAGCTAGGAAGCCTGATGTGATGTTCTTCATGTAGTTATAAAAAGATTGCAAGCATTCAGTTTTTGCAAGGATGAACTCCTTTTGCTTGTGGTGTTGTGGCTGACCTGCACTATGAAGAGAAACCCATTAATGTCATTGGAACTTTGGCAGACAGGTGGATAGAGTTTTTTCTTTATACTTTTGGTGAATGGTCTTTAAAAAGTGTGTGTCAATTTAGTATTCTGCAAAGGGAAATTATAGTAGTGTTAGCAGGAGCCAGGTGCCAATTAGGAAGGTGTTGTGCAATGTTACCTTTAATGTAGTGCCAAGGCGGCACAATCATGACTGGCAAGCCCCTTTGTGTTTGTTTCTCAAGGCTTTCTTGCACTGTGAGCACTACTCATAGTTATTCTAGGCTGCTGAGATGGTATTCCTCCCTGACCTAATGAGATGAAGATGTGTCCCCCAGATTAACTTGTTCATGGCTTGGGGGGCGGGGGGAAACATAACCAAACAATTGTTCTCAAGTAAGGAAAGCAGGCAGGAAAAATTTCAGAACCAAATAAACTTGGTTTTCCATTATTGCTTTCAACTCATGTTCCTGTCCCCAAAACATTTGTGTAAAATATTCTGTTATGAAGAAAAAGAAAAATGACAACAGGGGTTAACGGAGATCTGCAATCTTTCTTCTAAGCACTCCTCCTGTGTGCGCTCCACAAGGCACTCCTCTTCTGAGCACTCCTCCTAAGCAATCCTCCAGAGCTGGAGGGTAGGCCTCTTACTCCATGAGTCCAGCTGTTTCAGAAAACAAGCCCTCTTTTTTCCCCCACCAAAGAATTAAAGGGCGGATGAACTTGGGAAAAAAATTGTTTTGGAGTTATGACTGAATAGCAACATTTCACTTTGCACACACTGATTTGTGGAACTGGAGTTGTTTAGAGTGGGAGCCAAGAAATGCAATAGTAATTAGTCCAGCTACTGTTCACAGCTACTGTCACCTCTCCTGCATAAATGAGAGGAGCTAGGGCTAAATTGCAATGACAACGTCTTGCTGTGCTCTCGTTGTAGTTGCAGCAGAGTTGCAGTGATGTGACTATGACAAGAATTAGTCCCCTGAGTTTGGTATATGGAGGTGGGAATTCTTGAGAAAAACTGTACCATGTCCTGCTGAAAATAACTAAGTATTCATGGTTGGATACCAATCAACAGAGTTAAGATATTAGAACCATGCTCTTGTCCCTTTGTTTGAAACTTGCTGGTATTTTCTGGGAGGCAGTACTGACCCTTTGACAAGAAAAATGAATTTCATCCTTGAACAGTTGCAGAAGTCTGTAGTTGATCAAAAGATTTATTTGCAAAAAGCACTTAAGAGTTAAAAATGTTTGAGTAATGTTTTATTACTGATAGGTGGGAGATATACAAGGGGATAGGTATATGATTCTATATATTAATTATTTTTCATATTCACTTCCTTACTGTCTTCTTCAGACCGCTGGAAGAGGCAGGACTGGACAGACTTTGGATCTTACACAAAATGTCTAGTTAATGCCCTTATCTTCATAAGTACTCTCCTCTGCAGCTGTTAAGGATATTATTGGTTAAATTTTTGGCTAAAGACCTTTTTTGGGAAAGTTTTTCAGTTATACAATGTTCGCTTTCAGTGGGACAGTAGTTAGGGAAATGAGCTGGAATGATGGCAGAACGTATTAAAGTCTTCTTCCACCTATTTCACAATACTCTGTGATGACAAAATTGTTGTTTGCTTCACAGGCCCACAGTTTCGATCCCAGATAACTAGAATGGCTTTTGAATGGGAAGGTTTAGCTCTGGACACCCAGTTCCTTTCTGGCAATATTTCCAACAAAAAATAAAAATGCTGAAACCTTGAAAATTGCTATGAAAACAAAATACATGTCCTGCAGACAGTTCTGCCATCTGTGCATTGGGTTCCCTAATAAGAATTTTTAAAAGCCTGCATGGCATTTAAGCTGTGTCATCTTAAATTAAAAAATGTTTTTTGTAGTCTATATGAATATTATTTATTTATATCAGGGGTGCCTAGAGAATAAGTATCAATTTTAAATATGTCTGTGTGCACATGTGTATATAGAATTTTAAATAAGTGGTAAAAAATAATCAGAAAAATTTAATGTGTTGTGGAGCCAGCGAATATATATCCTTTATTCAAAAATGATTCAGCTATATCTTCCAGTGAGAATTCCTGAGTTTTTCTAAAAAATAGTAATTGTAGGCTGCTGTTCTAAACACAGGACCTGGGAATAGCCAGTGACATTGGAGTCTGTTCCACTCAGCGTCCTGGAGTTGTTGCTGGGGGATGGTTATGCTGCAGCCTTGTTCCTGATGTTTGAGTACTGGTGGTAGGGACCTGCCCCACACTATCCCCTACTTACTGTTTCATAAAGCTCTGTCGTTCAGACTTCAGACTGAGAAGGAAATTTCCACCTTGAACTGATGCAGACAGCTGCAGCTGGCCAGAAGTTTTATCATTGTACCTGGTTCCAAAAAGAACTTCAACCTTTAAAAATGTTACCTCACCATGCTCTGAATTAGAGCTATTACGGGAGCTAAAAGGAGGTCAGTAGAGAGAGAATTACGATTTTACATAAACTGAACATTCTCTGGATGGAACTTTGAAACTGCAGGAAACTGCAGTAGTTATGAGAACAGTTTTCTCACAGGAATTAGTCTAAAGATGTTTATAGGGTTTTCATGTGTTATGACATTTTTATTCCATGACAAAGCTATTTTTGCTGAAAATATTTAGACCCACATACAGATAAGTAATAAATTACATTCTTCTTGGAATGTGTGTTTGTGTGATTTCAGCATTATCTTGAGTTTATTCTAGAAAAACAAAGAGCAGATGGTAATTTGTTTGCAACATGCTAATAAAGGAATATATGGAAGCAATAATAACAAAAGTGGAGGATGTCTTAGACAAAACAATTTGTACATCATGTCCAGCTAAAGAATGCCAAATGCTTACACACAAGATATTATGATATTCACTTCCTCAGTGAATGTCATACTTGCTCATACTCAATACTTGCTCAGAGTTCTTGTCTTATGTTCAAAAATTGTTATATATAATATGGCTGTTTGGCCACCATCAAATTAGTGTATGGTCTCAATCCAATTTCTTTTGGTATATCTATGCTCAAAAAGTGACTATTGTATTTGAACCAATTTGGTGTTCCTGCTGAAGTGACAGCAGAGGATGGTTTTTAAAAGAATGTAGACTAGTGAGGACTTGGCTAAAATAAAGGATTTCTGCACAAGAAGAAATAGAAAATTTGCTCTCTGTAATATTTCAAATCAACCAATGCTTAATGCATTTTTCATTTGTTTGTATAACTTCATTTACTGTGGACCGTATGTGCAACACTGCCAGTGGTATCTAGATTATCTCAGAAAATGGATTTAATGGAAGTGTTAAATTTTCTTGATGAGGTGAGAAATAGCTGGAGATCATAACAGGAATCATGATACATTCTGAGTCTGGACAGACATCTCTGAAAGGGTAGAATGAGTGGCTTGGTACTGAGAAGGGAAAAAAAAGAGGAAAATAAATTTTACAAACTGAGAGCTTCACAGACATTCGCAATATATAGAAACGGTGACTTTCTTAAGGAAGTGAGGGGGGGGGTGTTGCTTAGCTCATCTGTTGTTGCAGTCAGTAAAAGTCATTGTATATACTGTCTAGATTGTTTAACAAATGAGCCTTAAGATAGATCGTTAAGTGTTCCTCTGCGCTTGGGTAGAGCTGGTTCAATGAGAGTTCCTGAATGATGTCTCCCACGGTCAATTTTTGAACCTGCTGAACTGCATGACCTGCAGTGGCTTTGCAATTTGTAAGTAGTTTTTCTACACTACCATACAGTGGAGAAATCACTACAGAGTCTTACAATGTAGTAATGTAGTCAGTAATGGTACCGATAATAAAAGTAAGTTTCTGTTATAAATTGGCTTGAATTTGGGTTGGCTCCATTATAAAATACACGATTTCAATGCCTGGGATAGATTTTTTGCTCTAGGCTCATTGTGTGTAACAAGAAATGACTATTATTAGTTATTGGTTATTGTGTGGGAACAATAGTTTCCGTCAAGGCAACTTGTATGAAACCTTATGTTAATCTTGATAACTGAGATCTTTCCATTTGTTCCCTTTCAATGACATTATTACATACCTTTTATTAAATGTGCAGATATTCACAAAAAAACTCCCTGAACCACTTGATTCTCATTATTTCTTTATGCATGGACAAACACTTAGAGTATCCTACTCCAGGTGGATCTTTGGAACTTATAGTGTCCTACTGCTATTGCTCATTTAAGAGAAAAAAACATTTTCTTTTTTAGCTTTTGGAGAATTGATAGCTGAAGTGTTAGAAAGTTTTAGAAAACAAACATTTTCTCTGGTTAACAATATTTTTATCCCTGTTATTGCTGCAAATATAAGCAGTTATTTCTTGTTTATCTGTTCATTTATTTTGGATGAGAAAGCTAATAAAACTTGAAATCGTCTTGAAGTAATTCAGAATGGCAGATTTTCAGGATAAAGAAGCATGCTTCTTGCTTATGAGGGCTACAGAGAGAGCACAACTGACCTCTGCTTGCACAAGCATGATCCATAAATCCCCTCCACAGCTGGCTTTCATACAAAACTGCCCTGGTCCTTGCCTGAATGGGGATTGCAAGGAGTGAAAGGCTGCTCTGCACTGAACATGGAGTCAGAAGGGTCTAACACTGGGTTTTAATTTTTTTACTGTCAAAAAAATGTTGTTGTCATAAGAAAAAATAGTGACTTATGCTTGGGTGTGAAACTTGCCTGTGTCAGTCTAAACGAGTACAGCCTCAGCTGTGTGTCTGTGTTTTGGTCTGAGTTGGTAAAGAAGCCTCAGCGCATTACACAAAGCTCCTCTGTGTCCAGGTTGAGTAACAGCTATATGATACTCCCAGACCTTTCCTACCTTTCCTAGCCACACGACATATTGCCATTCCAAGTACTGAAAGACTGTATATTTCTCTTTCCTGTTATTATAAATTCCATGCAAAAACTAAACTTCAGAAGTACAGTGAGGTATTTGCCAGAGACTTGAACCCAGGAGAGAGCGTTTTTCTGGGCTCTCTTGTAGCAGATTGGACCTATCCATGCACTCAGGTGGCCCTCATGGGATGTGTGGAGACCTACACTCAAATGGGGGTGCAAGAAAGAGAAACACTTCTATGTTATAAGAGATGGTGACCTGAGGTGGCCCCTGTAAATCAACAAAAATATGAAAAAGATTTTGGATGCAGGAGCAATGAGAGAGCTTGAGCTGTGTAGAAGAATAAGGGGAAAAGGAACATGACAGATGGAAGACAGCAGGGACAGTGTGAGAAGAGGAGGAGAGGAAAAGCCCAGGATGAGAGCTAGGTGCAGTGGGCCAAGAACAAGAGACACCAGGGAGAGAAGTAAAGGTGGGAAGGGGTGGAAAATTTATTGCAGAATTTCTATTAGGACTTCTATTTAGGGAAAGCAAGCAGTCAAATTCAGAGTAAAGAACAGCTTCTTCCAAAACATCCGAACTGTATCTGACTGTGTGAAGATGAGTTCCAAAGGAAGAAAGATTACCTTAAATTACCATGGTTTAACTACCTGTTTTGACTTTGCAGTGGGAAAGAGGATGAATGTCAGACATTGGCTTTAATTGTGCAGTGCTGAATCACAGCAGAGAACAGCTAGGAAGATATTCCTTTCCGCCTCTCTGCCTTTATCTCTGTTGTCCCCTCCCAGCTAAATGTCTTAATTTGGACATGACAAGGGCAGGTGAGGAGATTTGCTGGACTGAAGCCCTGACATTAGACCAAGGAGAGACTTGCGGTGTGGGCATAGCCATTGCAAACTTGATTGTCTCTGAGGCTGCACATGTCAACCCCTGTGCTGCTGGACAAAGTGCTGTATGCGTCTCTCTGTGTGCAGAAGCAAGGGCTGAAGGCACAGCTCTTGGTCTGGTTCCTTTCTAAGCTTTCCAATGTAGAGCCTGCTGCCCTTTAGGATCCTGGCCAGTCTGTGTAGCTGTACAAGGAATCGAAATTTCTTGTGCTGCTTTTCCTTGTACATGGCAGCATTTCTCCCTGGAAAGCTTTTCTGTATTAATAGGAGTTGAATCTAGAATATGGGTAGAAGAGGAGCAACAGACAATGGCTGTATCTTATGGAGAGTCTTACTTCCTTTTTAATGGGAAAAAATTGCATGCGTTTTGCTGCAGCTGCTGGTCTAGTGATTCAGCCCAGATGCTTCTGACTTTCACCAAGAATGCTATCAGTTTCTCAGCCACATAAAATTTTGTGACTAGATTGCATGTGAAAACTGAATTTGATGTATGCTATGACAACTGCAAACTTGTTTGGAATTATATTCCAAACAGTAGCATTTAATGTCTGAGTTTGATAGACAGAGAAACTGCATAGGCTGTTTATGAAGTTCACCCTTGAACAGAGCAGAAGCAACTTCACTGGGTGTGGAGCAGAACAGCTTTTTAAAAGTGCACACATTTGTAAGGAAAACATATTCATTTCCTGTATTTTTGTCTCTTCTGTTGTCTCTAAGATCAGAGATACTGCATGCAATTTCTTCAGAAGCTGAGCTCACTGGATACCATTGTAATTACATATTTGCATAGGCTGTGTAGGCATATACTGTGTGCATGTAACTACAGTGATGGATGCACAAAAATAGGAAAATATTAAGTTTATAGAGCTTGTTCTTCTTCAGAGTTTTTGATGTATGGACATCATTTAGAGAATGGACATCATTGTTTTACTCTTCTTAGTAAACGATGCAGGAAACTAGTATCAGTGTCCAAATACAATAGGCTTCAAATGCATTTCAGTAGGATGTGGGCATTTAATTTCCTCAGAGTCTTCTGTTAAYCTCAACGAGATTCAATGAGGAACGTACCTGATTATTCCTGATTACGAGCCAACCTTTCTTTCTTTTCCTGAAAGGACCACAAAACTGTTTTTGAAATATACTTACAGTCAAACCTCTAGATTTATACAAAGGGTGAGTTGTGCTGTGATGTCAGATTTACAGCTGATATCTGACAGGCCAAGCAACACAAACTGTTTAATTGTATGGACACCAGACGGATGTACAATCATTATATATCCTTAAAAAACTGCCTTTCTTCTTCGTGCTTTAATCATTGGTTTAAGAAAAAATGTGATATTAGTGACCAGTGTCAGTTTCCAGTTTATGAATATTCTTTGTTTTGTTTACTTGCATCTCAGCTTGACAAAGGGTTGGTTTTGCTATGTAACAAACCAGAAATCTTTATATGTAACATGTCAATACAAACCAGCATGTCAATAACCTATTCTCTGTTTTTCTTGCTTCATAATGGTGCGGCACCTAACTCGGCAGGACTCTTGAATGAAGCTCCTGGGTGCTCCTCTAATGCATGAAATAAACAAATATAGGTGAAGCCAGCAGCACCGTCTTTAGCTCTCCTTCAAGTGCTTGTTTACATTCACACCACAGATGCACCTGTACTCAGCGTAAGCCAGAAATGTTTCTGCACACCTATATCCAGAGGAGGATACCCAGGCCTTGCTCCTCCACATAGCATGCCTGAAGTCATAAAAGGGCTAGTGCAGTGCTCTTCTTCCTCTCAGCCATCTGTTGTATCAAATTCCTTATTCTCTGACAGCTGTCTTGTGTCAGCAAATTTTTCTGAACATGGAACCTCTTCTGTTACCTTTTTTTCTGCTCTTTATCTTTTTTCCTGTCTTTAGCTTCAGGAGGGGACATTTTGTCTTTCCCCAAGCTGGCCTCTATAAATATTTTGGTGGAACAGTCAAATCTTTTTTGGCTGGCTTCAAAGGATGTGGTGATTGCAACAATTATTTCTCTACAACTGAAGTGCATTCCTGCTACCTCCTCGTCTGTGAGAAAAGGTAGTAGAGGTCACAGGATTTCACTCTTTTTCTCTAAGACCGACTCCTTTGACTGACTCAGGGTTAGATATTTCCTTCACGATCAGGCAGCTTCAAGTACTTTTTTGCAGGAGCACACTTCTTACACCATTACATAAAGAGGATCTTGGATCTCACACTGTGTCTTTGGAGTGACATGTGCCACTAGATCATCTTCTACCACTGGAGCACAAATCCTCTTATTCACTAGAGGAGATGTGAACACTGACTGAACCTCTTTCTGCATACCACAGACCGCCAGATAATCTCAGGGCTCTAGGGCCACATGAACACACATGCAGACAGCACACCTCCCTGAAAAATGGCTATGGCAAGTTAATTTTCTTCAACTGCTTAATGCTTTCCATGCAGTAGCAATCCTGGCCTTTGAGAAACTTCTTAGCAAGAGAGAAATGGGTTGTACAAAGGATTGGTGAAACTTACTACACACAAAATTCTGTCCTGTGCCTAAAACAAGGAAACTGAAAAATAGGATTTTTGTTGTCATTACTAACTTCTATCAGAATCTTTCCTAATGTGGTATGTATAATGTTTTCTGTAAAGATACAGCTTTTCAAGATGATGGTTTCTACTAAAACCATCATCATAACTGACTGTCCCAAGCTCTCTGGGAAAAGGAGATGATGAGGGTGGAGACCATAATCTCCATCTAAAACTAGATCCATGGTCACATTTTGCAAATGGCCTCTTTCTAAATAAGGCCTGACTGGACTTTGAAATGTTGGTGTTGGAAGTCTAAAACTGCCTTCTGCTTTTGTGGCTGGGATTTTTTCCTTTTACTCTTAAGTGCTGACTCTTAGTTACACCACCTTGCATATGTAAAAGAGCCTTTAATTTGTCACTTAGTTTCAACATCGTTATCAAAAAGATAACTTCATATGGCAGGTGCAGCATGTTCCAGTCCCATTCATAACCACCTCTAGCTGTAGTAAGCAGATTGCAGCTCAAAGGCCTGAATTTATATAAATTTAGATAGTTCCATAAATTTAAGTGGTGCTGTTTTGATTTATAGTAACAGGGACCTGATCCTCATTGCTTTGCCTAAAAATAACAACATATTTCCTTCATATAATACTGCCATTTTTGATTACCCTAATTTCATTATTGCTGAAAATGGGTGGTA
Source organism: Apteryx rowi (assembly GCF_003343035.1). Lineage (NCBI taxonomy): Eukaryota > Metazoa > Chordata > Aves > Apterygiformes > Apterygidae > Apteryx > Apteryx rowi. The sequence continues at coordinate 198,372 of NW_020450677.1, read as the reverse complement.
ATCCAAAATCACAGCTTCTAAGGAGGCTGAGGCTATTTTGCCAAGAACACCACCATACACCAGCTTTTACTTCAGGATGAAGTCTGTTAAATATCTAGCAGATTTGTTTTTCATCAAAATAGAGTTAATGTGTTATATGTGGCCCTTTACAAGCTACACTGGTTTCTGCAAAGAGCTCTTTGGGGATCAAATTGCATTCATTTCAGAACTTGATATGGAGATGGTGAAGCCCATTAAAGAGTTTATGGCATGTAGTCAATGCCACTGCTACCACAAGTCTACAGAATTTTTCCAAATTACAATTCCAGGCATATTTTGGTTTCTTCAGCAAAACCAAGTGACTCTATAGGAAACTATAAGCTAAGAAAAGAAGGAAGTAGGATGTGTTTCTCCTTTCGAGTTAAGTCATGCTAACTTGTGATAATATATTGAGTATCACTGCAAAAAGACCACAGAAATGCCAAAACAAAACACAAAGGACGGTATTAGGCCTAGGCCACCCAGTTTCAGTAAAGGATTCAAATTCCAATGACCTAACTCTATAGCTGACTGACAAATTCTCCTGACCAATTTCTGCTTTCAGAATGGTCAGGTCTTCTTGTTTATTTTTCCTTATAATGTTTTATCATGTTTAATCTGACATTATTAATGGTGTACTTAATCACAGTACTCTGGAAGATTTTTCTGAAAGTCTGCTACTGATATAATTGGAATGGAAATGGGACTAGATTTTAGCAGATGGACGAAGCAAAAAAGTGGCAGCTTAGTTAATGCATTTTAGTTCCATTTGCTGCATGAATTAGAGCAACAGTTTATTAACCAAAAAAAGACTTACAAAAGCATAATGCCTTTAAAAGTAAAATCACAGCTCTGCTTATTCAGCATGGAAGGATCTGATAGGTGAAGGCAGATGACAAWGATAAATCAGGAAATGTGTGGAAAATGACAGGAAAATAGAATAAGCAGATTTGGAAAAGAATTAATTTATTTTTATTTTACCATTGTAGCCAAATGGTGATGGAGGGCTGGTTTGTGGTGGAAGACGTATGTTACAGCTGCCATTAGTTCAGAGAGGCTATCCAGAACAGAAATGTGATACTGGGAAATGCAATAAAACATTTAAAACTGTCTTTTTCTATGCATGCAAATTCGGATTTTATTTCTGAAATTCTGATCAGTGAAATGTAACCTTATTTTCACCCTGGGTCTGCTGTTACAGTATGCTACTAAGAAATTAAAATGACTTTCATTTAAGAGACTGCTGCAAGCTATGAAAACTGAATGCCCAGTCAAAGAGTTAGAACAGTAGCTCTTACTATCTGAAAGCATAATTTACAGTTCAAGTCATTTTGTTTGTCTAAGAATGTCTTTCAGGTTTTAGTGATAATATTGGCACATGTTGCTGAGAATTAAGATGATAGGGAGCATAGTTTATTTTATTTTATTTTATTGGCTATGGGAACCTGGCCGTTGAAGGAAGGTTTAGAAGTAATCTCTTAACGCACATGACTGAACCAGGATTGTTGGATTCTAATCCCAGCTCTGCAACTGAGTCACTGTGTGGCTGCAGACATGCTAAACCTTAAAAACACAGTATCACAATAGTCCAGATACAGTCTGGCTGATTTAGTCTGCTGTTGAGCCCAGCATGTCCTACCTCTGGGGTAGGCTTATTAAAATGGGTGCAGTTCAGGGCTAATGCACAGCTTGAGCTGGCTCACGTCTGAAAAGAGCATGTGTCTTCTCACTGTGATCCTCCGACTTCCAGGCCTGGGGCTGGTGCAGACAGAATGGTCTKCCTACACCCAGCAATGCAGGATGGCTGTTAGTACCTTTACAGTTTGGGTATCCCAGTGAAACTTACTGCTTTTTAGCTGACTTTGAAACCTGTGGATTTAAATATTGAGCATTATTATAGGTAGGTGCATTGTCAACATATGTGATGCACATATAATGCTTAAACTAAACCTTAAGTGTGACCAGCCTTTAGGGATTTAAATATAGGCAGGAACCTGACTCTAGAATTTTGCAACTAGAAGCCATATCTATTGTTTATATTATTTCTATGGCATCTTAAATTTACATAAAGTATGCAAAGAAATAAAATGATTATTTAAAAACATACAGGCAATCATAAATTCAGTATTATGACTTTCCTATTGGATGTTCTAGGATATGAAGCCAAACTTTGGGGCAGGAAGCAAATAAATGAAGATATACAAATAATTTTGATACATAGCTCATATGCTAAGCAAAAGAAAAGGATGCCTCCTGGAAACAATTATGTTTATTTTTATGTTATTATTGTTACTTTTTACTATCAGTGTAAACAGCAAGAGTGTTCTAACCTGGCTTTAAGTTCAATTATCTTAGATGCTGTACAAACACATGGTAAGAGACACTCCTTCCATCAAAAACTTTACAATCTTCAGTCAGGATTTTTATTAAGACCCACTTCTTCACACCATTTTTGAGACAGAGAGGCAGTCAGCACTGTGACTACAAATCCAAATACAGAATGCTTTATGAATAACTTCGTTGAAAGCAGTGTTTCTAAAGGTGCAGCGTGATGTTTAAAACTTAAACAAAACAGAAGAGGAAATTGTAAACAGCTTACATGTTTTAACCAGGGTCCCAGTCCAAATTCAGGGAGAAATAAAAGGTGAGGGTGAAAGGTCAAAGAAATGAAAACCTTTAGAGTAAAAAGTAAAGTGTTAAGAAATGGATGAGAAAGAATATAAATGAGGTGAAGGTGGAGGGGGAAAATCAAGTGAGAGGCAAGGATAAGAGTGACGACATACTCTGATTTAAGTTGGGCCTTAATTTTCTGTGACATTTAGCAGACAGGACATTTTTTTGAAAGCATCCTTCAAATTAGAAAAGAAGTCTTTGTTGGGTTAAAAAAGAAAATTTATAATCTCACCACCATGGTAACATCAGAGTTGTTACAGAGATATGAGAAATACATTATTCCATCATTCCATCATAAATCCATCATTAAGGTAGGCACTGAGGTTTCTAACTAGCGCAAGGATTCTCCTTCTTTCACAGTGTAATGAATGAATGCTGGCCCCAATCCTGTAAATGAGACTCTGTAGGGAAGCAAAATTGGAACAGAGGTTTAGGTTTTCAAATTTCACACAATTGTTCTTTTGAACCTTATTGCAATTTGCCAGGGATTTTCTGGATGAAATAATTCCTTTCTTTTCCAGGAAAACTATTTTTCAGTCATCATATTTTGAAAAGCAATTTTTCAGACAGTATTCTGAATATATGAATGTACTGTCATATCAGTGTACATTTGGTTCCTATTTTTAATATTCTCCTCCACAACCATATGGGACAAAAGGATTAGTCAGAGAAGAAGAAAGAAACACTGTGAGCATGCGTGTGGCACATATGTAAGAACTTACTTTTTGAAGCAGGACTTTGTGGCAGAAAGGTAGGTGCTCTGACAAATTGTGTAATCACAGGATTCCCACATAGGCTCGAGCTCTTCCATGGCTGAAAGATATCCATGAGCAAGATAACCATGACTGTCATGTATTCGAAAGGCAATTGGATAGACAGGCAGTATGGGTGAGAGCTGAGGAAGTCTAGGTTGTTGGCTAAGGGGTGGGCAGAAGGATAGTCTGGCACTCCTCCTGCTTCTTTCTTACTGGTCAGGTTTAAATTTACTTTCCCTTGCATTAGGCGCTCACATTTTCCTTTCCTTCTTCTTCTTTTTAACCTTAAAAGCCACCTCACCTTTCCTTCAGTGCCCTGTTCTCTCAGCCACCTCTCCTGCCTTCAGTCTCATCACTTCCCCGAAGCCCCACTATCCCTCCGAGACACAGCGGTGTAAATCAAAAGGGGCCAGTGGTGGTACCTCACAATGCAGTGGGTACAAATGAAAGGAGAATCAGGACCACTTTGTGCTCCAGATTTTCAAGAACACCCCAATTAACCTTTTTCAAACTGCTTCCTCTGAAGTACCTAAATCAGACCCTTAGAGCAGGAAAAAGCATTGTTTTTAATTCCTAGTGGAATCCTGAACTATCCTTTTATTTCTGGGATTTCCAACTCCTTAACTTTAAAAAAGGAATAAATAAAGCAACATGTATTTAGAAGATCTTTAACAAAACACTTCACTCCCAGCTGTTGAACTAGCAAACATAATAACATTTATAAAAACTGACTTCTTATGAAGTTCTTAACTTAGAATGCTGTTGTGCAAGCCTATCATAAAGTGTGGGAAAATGAGAAGCTAAACACTGATATTTACTGGAGGAAAATGAAGAAAATGAATGAGATATCTGGATTTTTTGAATATTTAGGTAGATAACTGATAGGATTTTGGGGAGCAACATGGAAGAGGTTTAACTAAGTATATTAAAGTAAGTATATTAAGCAAGTATATTAAAATTTATAATAACAGGCCTAATATTCTTCACATGTAGATAGAACTGTACCAATTGGGATTCTCCAGATTTACAGCAGACTGAATGATATCAGAGAAACTCTTTGTATCTCCTCAGGAGAAAAACTCCATCTCCCCCCTGATAGAGAAATACAGGTATAATAGTCACTATAGGCTGAGTGAAGAAGTTATTTTTAGCTTTACCCCAAGGACCTCAAGTACAAAGACTCCCTATTTGCAGATCTGTTAGGTCACACACTGAGAAATAGCAGACTGATTTGGCCAGTGGCTGTCAGCAAAGACTAGATATTGGCCTTGCCAAGGAATGTAAGACATTAATTGATGGCTTCTGCAATGTCATCTGAGACAATTCAGAGGGACTCTGCAGCTCACACTAACCAATATATGTGTACATGCAGTATACAGATCCTCTCAGAGCATCCCTGCAACGCACATGCAGTAGTCCTGATTCATCTGATATCAGACCAATAGCCCTGACTGTGGGCCCTTCTCCAAAATTATAGAAACAGAAGTTCAGTCTACATTTTCACCTCAGATAACATCATTTTGTAATAGCTAGTAAAAGAAATTTTGCTAGTAAAGCTATTATAGCTAGTAAAGTGTAGCTAGGAAAAGGAACTTTAAATTTTCAGAAGAACCTGCACTATGGTGGAGCTGATATGATTTCTGCAGTTCCCTCTCCCCCTCCCTCCCCCCCCCCTTGATCAGTTTAGGTGCTATGGAGTGTGCTCAGAGCTCTCTGCTATTGTACTTACTACAGGTATAATAGTCACTATAGGCTGAGTGAAGAAGTTATTTTTGGCTTCACCCCAAAGACCTCAAGTACAAAAATGGCTCATGTGAAGATTTAGTGATGCACTGAAACAGGTCAGCAAATCACATGCTTACAAACTCAGACTGAAGATGATTGACATGTGGATGTTTTTTACTACTGCCTGGCATAAGTAAAAAGTGGCATTTTATTACATGTATTGATTTATTTTTCAAAAATACAGGAGTATTTCCACCTAGGATAGACCCTGAATAATCTCCCTTCTGGAGATGAAAGAGTCTGCATTGCGATAAGAGACATCTACATATGAACGGTGGAAAATTGATTTTCACTCTTAGAATTTGATAATGCAAGATTCTTTTGTTAAGCATCCAGCATTAGGAGAGCGTTTGTCAGGAAAAAGCGTATCTCACACAGGATTGCACAGCAGTCTATTATGACCATCACAGTGCTGACTAAATGAAGTTGACATGAAGTTTGAAAAGTAGTTAAAAGGCTGCAGTTGAATAGCCAACTTGGGAGCTGAAATTTAAGGTCTAAAGTGTTTCTAGCTGGACACCATAGTGTTCTGCCACTGGAAATACATAACTGATATTTACTTTTTTAAATTGCTTGTCTCTAAAGTGGGAGAACAAGGCCCTTGGGTATACAGTGCTTAGCACAAATCATAGGCATGCTCTGTTCTTCATTTTCTCATGTTCACCATCTCCCTCCATAACCATCCACACATTTTGATTTTTGTTTTATTAATGCTGGATATTCATAGATTCAAATCCTTCTGCAAGAGAAATTTTTATTTCTTGCCCCAGCTCCAAAAGAAAAAAAGTTCATAAGAATCTCTAGACAGAGATTAAATGTAAGTAAAATTTAATATACCTATATCTATACACATATACACACACTATTCACATTGTCTTGTTCACTACAGTGTCTTCCAAATCAATAAAAGAATAATGATGAGAAAAATCAGTTTACAAACCTAATATAAGCATAATCCTAATATACAGGGCACAGGAAGATGCAAAGGTATACAAATAGATGACAAAAAGGAAAGAAGATGGATATTTTCAGGGTCCAAATGTATAAGACAAGTATTAGAAAGGCAAAAAAAATCTCAAAAAGAGATTAAGAAGTAAAGTGATGTGTGAGGCTTTCTGTTATAGGGCAGTGAAGATGTCATATTCTTAACATATGCTTAACTAAAGATCAAACTGTATAATCTTTTGCAACAGGAATAAAAAAACCTCAGATGCCACATAGAGAGATTATGTGAGCAGAGTAACTAAATTAATGAACTGAGGAAAAGCAGGTTGATTAATCTCTAGCTGTTATGACTGTGGTGAGGATTTGATAACTAGCCAAAAAAAGCAGCCATAGTAGGGAGCTCCTATTAAACTTTCTAGCCAGGAGAAGATGTTGAGGTGCAATTTTAATTAGGATTGTGAGTGAGAGCAGAAAGTATCTTTCACTTAAAAAAAAAGATGAATATGGAACATTTTCTGTATTAGTTAGGAACAGAGTCTAATATTACATTCATTAAAGTTTATCCATTTTCATTTTGTTGCTGAATTATTTTTTTTGCATCTTTTTGAATATTCGTTCAAGTATTATTTTAAACTCTCTTATTCAAGGAAAGAGCAGTGTTTAGAAAGCAACCGAGCAGGAAGAACTTGCTTTCAAGTGACCAGGGAAATCTAGCTCATCCAAATTTAATATCTGAAAGACTACTTCTGGAGCAGAAGCCTTAGACATATAAATAATTAGACATAACTTTGAATATTACTAAGACATCTAAAGAATGTGAAAAAACTATATAGATTTCTTACAGATCAGTATGTGAATGTCAAGTCCTCCATTTACCCCTTGGTCATATTAAATTATTATTTCTATGAAATATGGGTATAGTGCGGTCCTATATACAGTGTTCAGAGCAATGCTATACGCTAACCGCTATGATTTGGCTACATTCATTTAACTTCTCTGACCTAAGTAGCCCTGATGTAAATCTTTTCAACAGCTTGCTCTCTTTTAGCTGCTTGGGGATTCTGCAAGGCTTTATCACTGCTGTCTTTGTACTCTTACCCGGAGGAAAGCTGCAGCAACATTGACATCAAGTAGTTAGGAAAACATCTGCATGTGCATTGCATTTACTTCTTTGGGTTCAGCTCAGCTAATGAACTGGCTGCTTCCGTGTAAATCAAGTCAGTCAAAAACAGTTAATGCTTTCATCAGGTGAGCACTGCTCTGGAGTCTCTTTGAAGGTGGGGCCTCATTCACTGCAGTGGCTGAAAGCTGCCCATATAAACACCCATCTCAAAGATGTTGTTCTGTTTTTCAGACAGGCTTATGGTTGTTGAGAGGAAGCATGCCACTGTGCCAGGTACCAGAAGCCAGACCAAATTACTTTGAATTTGGGAAAGGGGGAGGGGAGGGGGAAGAAAGAAAACACCCAGCAAAAATCCCACGAGTGGTTTTGGAGACATTAACAAAACAAAGCATGAAAAGCTGAGATCACATCTGGGATTTATCACTGTGTTTTGATAAACCTTTGGGCTTAGCCAGCACTCTGTCCTGCACTAGGGATTCAGTGAAATTACAGCATACATGTTCTCAAAGGAGTTTGTCAGATCAACTTTATATTTGAGTGTTTTTGACTGATTAATTACCTGCATAGACAAGTGAGGAGTTCAGAGAAAGGTGAATTTTTTCTTGTTAGGAAAGTTAGGCATGAGAAGTATTACAAGGGAGTGTTACTGTATTTAGAAGAATAGTTATTATTAATTTGTTTGAATCTTAATTTAAAGGCAACTTCTGGCCCTTCTTACAGAGTAATAAATCCAATCTACCTTGCATCAAATTGATGTGCTGACGTATTGCCGGTAAAGGAGAGGTCCGAGAAAAGGATGCTTTTAAAATTACTTAGTCTTGGGTTAGCTGTCCAAGGACCCTTTACAATGCACGGGCTGAGTTAGGTGCCTAATCAGGGGAAGCCAGTTCAATTATCCACTTGGAAAAGCCAAGGAGAAAGTCCTAATTACCAGCTTTAAAGTCATTCTTGCATTACTAAGTAATATATTATTTATGCAAAATATGATAGCTTTGACTTGAGAGCTCCTAAGAGCTGTATCCCTAGAATATTCTGAAAGTGGGGGCCCTGCCTGGAGGTCTAGACAAGTTGAGTTCATATCCCTTTCTAATCTAGGCAGAGAAATAGCATGAAAAGCAGTCTCCTACAATGTCTCTAAAGACAGACTGTGGGGTAACATGGAATTCATGCCTCCCTTCGTTGCCTGTTTTTTGTTTCAAATTCTCTTTTGGGAGAATGCTGGCTGGATCAGGATCTTTATGTAGGATTAATTTAGAATGTCTTATATATGAATTCTACAGTGATCCTACTGTCGGCCAGTTATGGCAAATCTTGGTCAAAGTAATAGAATAAAAATTGATTGAGGGCTAGTAATTCGAAAGACACTATGTCAAGCTGTGAAAGTACCTGAGTCACAAATTGCAGAGGGTAGGAGAATATTCAAGGAAAGTATTATTTTATACTTGCCCTGCACTTTCCAAGGCTACTGTTAAAAATAGGATACTGGGCTAGATGGACATTCATTCTGACTGAGTGTGGTTGTTAAGTTCTTCTGTCGTCACTTTGGGGGTTTTGTGTATGCCAATTTATAGGCACCAATGGGCTGGAAACATGTAAGTTTCTGTGGGATTAGGTGGCAGCTAAGGTAAATTTTGAGGATTCTAGCTGCGCTGAAATGTGAGCTAGTGATCTGCAAATAGAGGTTATGTGCCTAAGTCCATTTCTAAATCTAGTTCTGGACTCATACCTCTCTTCCAGAATTCAAAAGTGATAGTTTATACATTTGTTCTTAACACAGGTGTGATTTCCACTTCCACAATCACACAGTGTCTGTCACAGTATATTCTACCTTATACTGTGGATTTTGTTTTCAAAAGCACATGTATGATTAAGGAATATATGACCCATTTTCAAAAATAACTTGGAGCTGCAAAGAAGTTCAGCACTTCCAACCTTATTTTTAGTAGCTTGGTGTGGGGAGTGAAGCTGACACCAAAGTTTGCTAGGCAATGAACAGTGTTAGAGAGCTCAGAATGGGACAATAGAAAGCATAGGGCCTGCATGTGTGCATTTTCAGGTGATTTAATCCAATCAGCAGGAAAGAAGGAAAAAAAATTCCTTTCCATGGAGTTTGGTCCTGAGTTAGGCACCTCTTGAAACTGGTGTTTGCAGCCCAAATCCTTCTTCCTGACTCAGAAGTTAAGTGGTCCTTTGGACATGCATGACAGACTCACTCTTTATTTGGGATTTCATAGGTAAGAAGAAGGCAAAGATTTGTGAGAGGCTTTTCTATAAGTGTCTGGTAGTTAAAGCACTCACACTCATTGTTTCAAACCCTCTCTAATCCCCTAACTAGGTGAAGCTACTGTCCTTGCATAAAAGTGGGCTCCAGAAATGAATTCAAGCTCTGCATGGCCAGACAAGGGCTCCAACTCAAACTCTGGAGAACACGTATCAATGTACTAGACTGTACTCAGTGCTGTCTGTGCATTGTAATCTGTGATTCTTTAATGAAAAATGCSTAGATAAGCGATCCGTCTAGTTTTGTCTGAGATAGTCTGAGGCAACATCATCCTGTCTTAACTTCAAACAGTGAAGGGTGCTTATTGGTCTCTTCAAAGGATACAGATGTAAAGAGTTGATCAAAACTAAGTAAACAGAAATTGTTGCCTCGTTGTCCATTTGAATATATCTATTATCTTTATTGGATGTTCTTTGCCTCAGTGCCTATCTAAAGAACCTCCATTTCTTCTCTTTCCATTGATACATAAAGACCAAAATTGTCTTTAAACTTCTCTTGTGTAGCTTAAAGGTGTAACTTCTTAAGTCTTTTACTAAAAGACATGATATCAAAGTCTCATGTAATACTTAGCCTTTTAAAAGTGCTTTTCTTTTTTCCATTATACTTTTTAAAATGTGAAAAGCATGACTGGAAGTCTGTGTCCATATAATTACCTACCATGAACATTCATGCCATTTCAGCATCACTGCATTCCAGGTCAAAGCCCCTGTCCTGGGAGGGTACCACCTTCTGTGGCTGCAAGAGTTTACATTTGGCTGCATCTTTCAACATGTTTTTCCCATAAAGTAGGTTGAGACAACCATTCAGATTATGCCATGTAAGTGGCCTGTCATTTTCTGCACATACCACTTCATTAGTGTTTGTGTTTTTCTTTCTTGAACTTTACTAGAAATCATTTCATGCTTTGTTTCAGATAACTTATAAAGATATTCAACAGTATTTAGCAAAGATCTGCTCCCATTCAAAACCTTCTTGGAAATATCTATATTTGAGGTTAATTACTTGAGCAATTACAATCTGAGATCTATCAGTTAGCTAGTTTTTAACTGATTTTACATGTGCTTCATTGATTTTGAACTCCTCTTGGAAGACTAATAGATTATATGGGAACAGAGGTCTCTGAAACTACATTTGTAATCTCAGATCAAACTGTAGGTTCTATTTTCTGCAGAGTTATGGTGACTGGCATTAACAGTACTATTCTTTAAACTTTTTATCTGTATGGCTCCTATCACATATTAAAAAGCACTTCTAAGAATATCACCTGTATAAAGCCTGCTTTTCCTCCCAGGGCTTTAGTTCACAAGCAGTTTTTTTCTAAAATTGTTTTCTGGTTGCTTAGATAAGAGTAGCTAAGAAGAAAAAAGTAATGGGTAGGTAGGCTAATAGTAGGTAATACGTTTGGTTAAATTGTTAAAGTCAGTCATCTGTTTTGGTGAGACTTGTATGATATCCTCTATATTTACCTACAATCTTGTATCTACACACATTCCATTACATACTATTTTTGTTTTTGTAAGTAAAAGAGCATATATGATTAAATCAGAAAGGTGCCAGACTAACATGTATTCTGAAAGAAGTGAAAAATAGCGTGCATAAACATAGGCTCTTTGTAACTTCAGATGCTATAATATCAGGTACCTTGTGTGTATCTAGCAATTGGCATGGGTAAGTGACAGAGTACAATGAAATGTTAAATTAGCCGGTATGGGTTCGTAAGGACAGAGGATACATTTTATTTAAAGAAAGTAACATTGTATCTCATGCCAAACTGAGGTAATTTCCTTCCCCTTTCTATACTTCCTAGGTTTCCAGGTTTCTAATTTTTTATGGCATTTGCCAGAGCTCACCTGAAGAAAACATTACTCAAATAAAGTCTAAAGGAAATATTTTTGTTCAGAATCCAGACCCATAAAGAATAACTACTGTATGTTAAAAAAAAGCTGTGTAATTTTACTACTAATTACACACATAAGCCAAATAAATAGACCACTGTTGCTGTGTTGAATAGAAAATTCACACATTGCTGCTTACAGCAATGTACTGGGGTTGCTTTCTGTATCTCTAACCTAATTAAGGGATTTCTTACAATGTAAAGTTGTTTGTCTTTTCTTGGATGCCAAAGTAGATTGTGTGAAGCAGAATATGTACACGATCCCATTGACTGGGAGAATTATTATTTTAAATGTCTGTTTCAGTCAGTTATTCAAGAACTCAACTATTTCTTGTTAAGAATAAAGGGGCTTTAGTTTATTTGAACTTATTTTAAATGTATAATTCAATGGTTCCCTAAGGATCATTGGCAACACTGATACTAATAAATGATTTCAAAGCCAAAAGACCCCAAATTTATCCACCAGGGGCTGGATTCACAAGGGCATTTTCATGAGTAAATTTAGCAGTAAGGTGTCTCTTTTAGTCACAAAACTTTCATGCAGCTACTGCTTAAACCTGTAGAAGTTTCCCCCAGCACATATATTTCCACTGATGAAGGTTTTCCAGTGGCTATATCTGCTGCAGAACCCCTTTAAGTCCTTGCAATGACTTAGTGGGCTTCATGATACAGGCATTTTTCTTGTTTTAACACCAGGGTCCAAGCAGTGATGGTTTTCTGAACTAGTGCTTCCGCGAAAATTGCAGGAGAAAGGAGTAGTGGGGAAGTATCTCTTGAAACTTTTGCCTAACAGTCCAGCAGGTAGGGCATACTCCTCTCATGTGGAATGCTACTTCTACCTATGCTACTTTTACCTAATGCAACTTAAACCTCAACATCTCACCTCATGGTACAGTGCACTGTCTACAAGTTTATAAAATGTATGGCAAGATATTTCACTATATGTTTTGAAACTATTTAATGAAATCATTAAATATTTGTTGGGCTACAGACTAGTTAGGTCAATTAAGTCACTTTGAGGAATGTGACCTAAGACTATTAGTTATCACAGAGTGTACCCTTTCTACCACTCTGCCTTCCTGTGTGCCGTTTGTAGGCACCCATTTCTCCCATTGTTTTATATAGGCATCCAGCTTTGGTATATGGATTCTGCTAGGTTGCAGGACAAGCACTGGTGAATGAATTGAGACCTTTGCTTATGTCATATTTCCAAACAAAAACTGGAAACCTTTTGCAGTGCCACTGTTGTGCACTGGTGTAGAGCACTGGGGCTAGTTTTCGTTAGAATCCCAGTAAGAAAAGCACTCAGACTATATAAGGTATTGCTTAAAATGTTAATTACTGCAGCTAGCACAAGAAGGAAAAAGAGGGTAGATAATTTTACATCCCTTCAGTTGCTGGGAACCCTGAATTGTGCAGTATCGGATGGACCTCCAGTCGGGACAAGGCACAACACACAATGCAGATCCTGTCCATGGGGAGGTTCTCCAGCGTTTTGGTCTTTAGAGCTCTTACAAGATTTTCTTACAAGAAACAATTCTATTCACCATTTCTACTGTTAAAAGAAAAAAGAAAAAAGAAAGAATGTTCACACGAGAACTTGCTGCTTCACTTTAAGATAAAGACAAGGACAGGGAGGTCGTGCAAGTGGGAGCTGCCTACAGGCTCCTCTGTTACAATTAGCCAGCTAAGTTCATCCTATGGCCAAGGGATATGTGCAGCACAGGACAGGCCTGAAGGCCAAGCTGTACATGCAGCATAGTACAGCACAGCACAGGCCTGCGCTGCACCTGCTCGGGTCAACTCTTAGTGGATCACTAACTCCTCAATGGACCATAGGCTTCCAGTTAGGATCACTACAGCTACACTGTTCAGACTCTCTCTCTCAGCAAGGATAAATACACACAACTGAAAACTAAAGATCCAAGAAAGAAGCCTGAGACTTGAAGAAGTCTTCTGCCCCTCTCTGTGAAACACACAGAGCACAAATGGAGTCTGATAATGAAGTGCAGTCTGGGACAAGTTTCCCTTAAATTTGTCAGTGATTTTGTGGTCTGTTATTCAAGTACAGCTTATCTACATTTATTTCACAGATTTACATGAATATTACTATTTAGATCAGCAGAATAAGCATTATGTTTTTGTTGCAGTATCCTCCCAGCAATTTATACTAATTTCTTCCCAGAAAATTACTTCTGCATGCAGAAATGCTGATCATTTTCAAAAAGGATAGCCAACTCATGAGGCAAACCTTATAAGATATTCCATTATGAAATAGAGAAATGTATTGTTTTGTTTTATTAGATGTTCATTTCTTTAAATAAAATCTGTGCCCGTATTTTTAAACTAATAGTAAAACTGTTGCTGTAACCATGATGGTCTATTGATAGAAATGAGTCCGGGTCTATAGGGAGAAGTCATGGCTTTTGTTAGACCAGAAAAAGTAGCAAAAAGCTTTGTTTTTATATGTTTTTTCCAGACACACACATTACTCTGAGAAAACTACATCATTTCATGTTACAAATCCTAATAAGGAAAATATGGAAAGTATCAAAAGGCGGCTGAAAGATGCAAGATTTTTTCTCATGTTCTCTGATCTGTGGTAATAGTTTTCTAAGTATGGGTTGTTAGAGTTGGCAAAGGGGGGCGCCTCATTTGTTCTGTTTTTTTCAGCAAACTTTGCAAGAAGATTTGGCTTGCATCAAACTTCAGATTATCTTGAAAATCTAGTGTTGCAGCATGTTTTATCCTGATTGTACCACCTACTGTGATGATTTCTGCTAGTTTGGTATCCAGGACTGAACTGCTATGAAGTTTATTACATTTCACACTCTTGACAGAATCAGTGTAGATGTAAAAGATTTAAAAAGCATATGGCTATTGGTTAGTTGATTCTGTTGAATAATTCCATGCCTTCATCAAAGACTTTTTCTTTTTTCAAGTCAAATTCCACTTTGAACCCATTCCAGTGAAAGTTTTAGTCAGTAACAAAGTGTGGCAAGGTCAGGGACAAAGACATTAAGTGGTCCTCAGAGGGACCAGAGCTTGGACTCAAATTTTTCCTTGAGTGAAGATGACTATAAATTCTTCTGAGGTTTTTGCCCTACGGAGGTTAAAGACTCAGGAGCTTCTTATGAGAATGTGGAGCCTCTACCTTCCAGGTCACGGTTCAAACAGTGCAGCATTGAAGCAATCAAAAATTTTAATGGTAGATGAGCTCACTATGTTGCTTCAGATGACTATATTGCGGAAAGGACATTCTTCATTGTCTCAGGAGAGATCAAAGACTAGTGGTCAAATATAGGCCAGCTCTGAAGACTGTGCTATTCTCTTGCAAGGTAGAGTTTGACTTTTATATTTGGAGAGGTGGGATCTGCACACAGAAAGGGTCTATTATTATGAACTTAGCAGTTGTCAGTGTTGTTCATATGGAAGGGATAGGAAGAGAAAAGGATTAGAGGCTTCAGTGAACAACCTTGAAGGTATTCCCTAATATGCTTGCTAAGTCTGCTTCAGCATTTGCCTTTGCTTGATTCACACTGGTTAAGCCGTAGGGAACCTTAACAACATGAACAGTCCTATGCTTTTAAATATATGGAATATATTTAGTTGATATGTAGAATATATTTACTTTTAAAATTAATTACTTCACACCTTTAAAAAAAAAATCTTACTTTGCCATCACTGTAACTGTGCCTTCCCAAAGGGCATGGTCCTGCTTCTGTTCAAGTAGCAACACTCCCACTGATTTTGGTGGCCTGGAATAAGACTTCTAATTCTTAACATGTTTGCTCAGAATTGTATTTTGCTTCGATACTGAGGCCTTCCTTTAATGCAGAAATCAAATAAATACCTTTTAAGTTAAATATCTTCAAAGCAAAGGAAAAAGACAAGAGTGGGACATCTTATATGAGTCAAGAACCAGTTACTAGACACACTACAAACAGGTCTGGTTTATTACCAAATGAAGGAGAAGTTTTCTTCTGACTTCTCTTCTGTATATTTAAATCACAGGTAACGGAATATTCTGTAGGGTAAAACACACAGTGCTCAGATGAATCAAAATTATTAAGAATATACTTCTCATAAATCAGAACAATGATTGCATGGATATAAAGTAGCAAAGGGTATGTTAAAGCTCATATATTGCTCATATTTTTCTGAGACTGAACCTAGTCTGATATCTCACATAGTGGTGAGGAAGCAATAGAAAATTCTGGCTAAAGAGGTATTTTGGAAAATGTAAATCTAATAAATGACTAAATTACTTTAACGAGTTAGTGCTTTGTTGGGCCAAGCTCTATTCTCCATCTTAAAGCCTTGCCAAGTTTATGTTGTATGCTGTGAATCAAGGACCATTTTTTATTTCAGTTACATTCTTGCAAGCTATGATTTCAGCCAGTGGAAATGATTGTGCTGGGGTTACACAGATATAAAGGTGAAGTTTTGCCCTAAAGAGTAAAATATCTAAGTTCAATTTAAAATGCCCCTGATGACCAGCAACTGAATTCTGATACTGTAGAGAGTCTCAGGCTCTCAACAGCTTTGATGATTATACCACTTGTAAGACAGTTTTAAGGAATAAAATCATTGCAAATACTGCAGGATGTAGACATCAACAGATGAAACTCTTCTGACTTTAATGCAGACATGCCTACTTATCAGCAGTGAGTATGATTCTCTGCATGCTAAGTTTACTGGACTAACTTTTTAAATAACAGCTGTAAACAGTGACAATTTTTGTCTTCCATTTCACTTTGGATTTGCTGACTAAAATAAATATTAAATGATTCTGAGATCTTTAAATTTAAAACAGAAAGAAATGATGTGTTACTAAAAAATTTTCATGAAGCTTAAAAGTATGATATTAAATTGCCTCTTCCTTTGGAAAAGGTGGGGCAAGAAACAGGCCTGACCACATACATGTTAATATAAATGCACTGTGTATGTGCCCAGGAATGACCATAAGTTCTTAAAATATTGCATGCATAGCAAAGACATTTCGACAAGTGAAAAACTGAGGGAGTGATTTTTTCAGGGGATTTTAGTTAAAAAGGAATTTCAATAAAGTGGGAGGATGGAAGTTGATTAAATGAAGCTAGGCTGTATGCACCAATACACATCACAAATACACAAATATCACATATATCACATATCACACGTATCACAAATATCACATATAAACAAATACATCCACAAATGTATACTATCAAAGGGAAAATGATGAGATACTGAAAACTGATGTATGTTTTTAATATTCTTCCATTCCATTTCATTCCAGTGGTTTTGTTTTCTAAGAGGCATGTTTGCACAACTGGTTGGAGTAGAGATTAGGCTGAAAGGACACCTCTTTAACCATGATCGAGGGAAGAAAAAACAGAACACACTTTAAAAACATACTGAATAGATTAGCCATATGATTTTAATACATTTCATTCCTTTTTACAGAGAGAAAACACAAAACTTCTTTTACAATCCAACACTCAGATCAGGGATTTGGAGACCTTAAGTGTAGAAATACCAAGACATGAGCGAATACTGAGTATGTGAGCTGGGTAAAATAATCTGAACAATTCACTGTAGTGCACCTGGCATTTAGACTCATTATTCATTTCCCTTCTCTGGTCTTCCTTATTATAATAATTGTTTACCAAGGTATTGGACTCTGCACCTGATTCACTTAATACTGCATGCATGCATTTAGCAATGCTACAATAGGACAGTGACTCTTTCAGCATAATCTTCTGTTGTCTTTAAAATACTTGTCCTAAAAAGTATTTTGTAATGCCTTTAGATTGCTGAAACATGAAAAGATAATTCAATTCTTCTTCCTAATGCTGTCAAAAGCTAATGTTTGGTTAATTTATGGTCCAAGTATGAATGGTATTATTCATTATGGAATTACGGAATTTTGGTTTGCACAAAGTCCTAGCAAAAGAGTATGGCGAGTAGAGAGACAGCAGTATGACTGGACAGCAAGCTACTGAAGCATGATTATCTAGAAACTCAAAGGAAGCCAAGCACCATGCTGAGCAGTGAATGGATGCTTTATACTCTGAGTATCTTCTTATGCACTACCCCAGTCCTGTTCTTCATGATTCTTGTTATGTGGGCTTCTTGCATCTTATGTAAAAGTTTGCTGTAAACTGGGTTTGGAATGTATCTTCCAGTGTGTTCCTTCAGTTAAAATATTCAGTATAAAGAAATAAGTTATGTGTACAGAAGAATGGCATATAGCTATATAGGAAGCGCCAGAATGAAACGGTGAAGCTATCCCTTTTCACATTCTAGGGAGGTTCTCCTTCAGATCTGGATGTAAACCCCATGATCCACAGCTCGGTCAGTGGGCTCACCTGGTGGTAGCCAGTGGTCTAAAAGAGTGTAATAGTATAGAAAGAATCATCCTAGGAAAACCAGTATATCAATCCCATTGCTGCTACCTTCCTTCCTTGCTTTGGGAAAGGGAAGGTGATGTAGATGTGGCTTCCTCATTCTTATATGGTTGAAGGCACACTATCCATCATCCTTAGGTCTGTCATGATGTTTTGGGTTTACTATTTTGAATTAAGTATGCCAAGTGATAGTGTTTGTTTTTGGAAAAGTCAGCATAGTTTTCAATGAATGTCAAAAATTCTTACTTTCTAAAATCACTCCCAATACTAAAACCAGGTCTTGGAAGCCAAATCCTACCCAGGATCATGTGGCCCTCTGTGAGTTAAAGGTTTTGAAAGAACCACACACTGGTTAGGGTGGTGCTAAAACTGCAGCCTGAATTTAGGCTGTGGTTTTCATTTGTGTTCCTGAACCCTGAGAACATTGTTTTCCTTAAAGAAGGGAAGGGAAGGGAAGGGAAGGGAAGGGAAGGGAAGGGAAGGGAAGGGAAGGGAAGGGAAGGGAAGGGTTGCTACAGTTTTACTTAGCTTGAGGAGATGTTGCACGCCAGGCATTCTGAGGCCTTACACAACAGCATGCATTGGAAGTTTGCTAGGTATTCAAAAAGAACTTGCTCCAGAACATTATAGGCAGAACTCTATTTGGGGGCAATATATTTAGCACTATTGTCATTTCAACTGTTTAACAGCCCATTAAACTGCAGGGAAATTTTTATTTATTTCTTAATGGACACAGGCATCCTTATTATTATTATATTCAAAAGTATCTGTTAAAATTAACAATAACTGTCAGTCTCATAGAAGATGGCAAGGAAGGAATGAGGTGGAAATGGAACTGCAATTCCATCTTTAGATTATGCCTACTTTAAGTTTGGAATTCTGATGATGTCTTCAAATGATTTAATAACATAATTTATATAATTTGTAGTGTGCCTTAATAAATGCCATTTTTATATTGCCTGTGAACAGTCTACAATTTTCCTGAGCAAAGTCATCAAATATGTTTTTGGACTGAACTTGTTTCTAGTAATTCAGTAATTGCATTTGATATTCAAAATTCAGACTGTTTTGATTGTTTAAATAATGAAGTTAGGCATCTATTAGTTCCTATCTGCAGATGTTAGCAAAATATTCCTGATGTTCTCTCCTAACTTCCTCTCTCCTGCATGGTCTGAATAGGACTTAAACAATGAGAGTAAGCTGTTACTTTGGAACATTTCACCCTCAGAAAACTAAGACTGCTAGAATCCTTTTTTCCATAGAAATTCAATAATCTAGTGAGCTAAACCTCCTCCTCCTCACAAAATTGTGAACTTGTATAAAAACATTGATCAAGGTTCAAATGTTTGTTTTTCAGCAAAGCATCAGACCATGCAAAACTTCATGGACCTTCCCTGGTAATTTCTAATCGGTATCAGATTTAGCTGAGATACCATTCATTTTTGTTTAAAGAAATGCATGAGCTGATTACTGAAGAGTTGTGGGTGGTTTCTAAATTTCTTCTTTTAAACAAATCTGTGAAATGATCAATCAACCATTGTATATTGCCAGAAGTCTCACAGTTCAGCACTCAAACAACACTTTCTTCATACAGAACCCTTCTGTGCTCTCTAGGTGACAGTGCATGAGGAGGTACAGTAAGAGAAACAGAAGGCTCCCTTCCTCATCTCTAATGTGTGTGGCTGCAGACACTGCTGGGTAAGATGCCTTAAAATGGTGTGAGACACAGTGTGGTAGTTGTGTATTTTTTATGTAAGACTGTTTATTTTCAAAGCCTAAAGGATAGGAGGTACAGATTTCCTGTATTCCGTAAATACAGCTAGGTCACTGGATAGTATAACGTTGTGGTTGTCAAGAGGAAATTCCATGTAAGTTTATGTGATTATTAGACTCTGTCTCTCAGCTTGTTTTCATCATATCCTGAAAGGCTGTTAGGAGCAAAGTGAAAGGTTAAAGAGAAGTTAGGGCTCGGTTCTGGGAGATGCTGAATGCTTCACATGTTCCCCTACCTGCGAGTAAGTTAATGGAAGATAAAGTTCAGCTCTTTACAGCCGGTGCTTTGCACCTCAGAAGATCATAGATGTCTCCATCAAGAACCTTTCACTACACTCCTTGTGGTCTTCATGAAAAAATGAAATGAAGTTGAGAGATACCATCATTATAAGTGATACAGATTATCAGTGGAGGTCCACTAAGAAATAGATGACAGATCTCCATTGAATACAAAGGTGCTGAGGGAAATGGTTTTGGTGATTCAGCATGAAGTACTCTTTCCTCTAAATAAATCAAAGTCGAGATCCCAGCAGAACATTTCAGGACAAGGATCTACAAGCAGGACTGCATTCCAGATAACTGTATCAGTGAATACCCTTGTCAGTGGGAACGAACAAAGACCTTGTGGTTATTTTTTGAAAGTAAATGAGTATTAGCTCCAATACATTGCCTGAAAGCTAATCTAGGAAATGTCATTCTGTGTCCATAAACTACCCCTTCAGTTTTATTTGGAATAGACACAGCATTTTTCATGTCTTATTCCGACCATGGCTGAGGCTGCAGTTTTTAGTTTGTTAGCTTTATTTTGGTAGCAGGTGTCATGATGCCACTTTTTAATCATCTTGAGACATTGGGGGAAATTCATATCCCATTGAAGCCAGGGGAAGTTCTGACATAAAAATTTAGTGAGGGGGTTTATAACAAAATTAACATTTTCGTAGTGTTTAGCATTATGTTTTTATTGAAATCATAAACTAACCATCACACATGACAAGAATTGCAAGCAGTGCAATTACCTTCCAATGAAATGTGCAGATAATAGTGTTGTGTACATGTAATGAATCTGAATTGATCAAACTGTTCGCTGCCTAGACCCTACTGGTGTTGCTAACATTCCTGCTAATGCCATCACTGCAATTCATTTAAGCTCAGAATATTTCAATAAAGTTGCGTTGGCAACAATATTATTTTCAATGGGTGTTGAAGAATGAAAGGGTCTCTGCCTCTCCATTTACCTTCAAAATACCAAACTAACAGTGCAAGTGGATGTTCTCAGCTTCTCTGATGGAAGGCTCATATAGGCTCACTATTGTTTCTAAGAAATGCAGTGGTTTTAGACAGCAGGATGATAACACCAAGAGGGCACCATCACTATAGGTGAAGATGAACAAAGCCTAATGGGCTTTAGAAAGGTAATTTTGAAAATTAATGAGGGGAAATAGTCATATATATTTTTTCACATTAAGGGGTGTAGCCCACTCCTTGCTTTTATTGATCTTAGGCTCAGTATATAGTAGGGGTAAACATCAAAATGTTTGGTTGTAGACTTTCATTTAACCCATAAGCTTTGTACAGCTGTGTTCCAAAGGAGACAAAAATAGAAAGCAATTGCCCAAATTTTTCAAAGACCAGAAAACACAGGATGGGTCAATGGTTAGGACAAGAATAACTTTTCATTTTACAAGTGAATAATTGGGAATATTAAAAAAAAAAATCTGTCATTCTTCTCAAACCAAAGAACTGTAAACAAGTGATTATAGGAGCTAAATTTTAAATAACAGCCTAAATTCAGGGAAGATCCAATAACTGAGGAATTTGACTCCTATATGCTGTTTAAACATGGAAAATAACTTCTGCTTGTCTGTTAGGTTTCACAACATTAGCCCAAAGTAGCCTAATAATTTACTAAATAACACAAATGAAAAGTAAGATGGTGACACAGAAAGACCAAGACTGTCTTTGCTTAAAAGACAAAAATAGTCTTTACTGAAAATATGTTTAAATTATATACTAAAAGAGCATCTAGCTGGGTTTTCACTTCAAAACTTTATCTCTACAGAGAACATTATACTTAGGGAAGTGAGTTGAAATAAATGTACTATGGTTGCCATTAAATGCTCCCGTTTGCCAACAGTTACCACATGAGGCATCTGAGATCACAACTGTTTCCCCTACAATTAGAATAGGATATATATTTGTGGTAATTTTGAGGTAGCCAATAAGAATGTTTTTTGTGTGTGACTTCTGCAGTACTTGGACACACAAATTGGAAGTAACAAAACTAAATAAGAACCACACTTGAAATTCAATTGGAATAAAAATCATCATCATCAGAAAAAAATAGTCAGTACATTTAGCAGATCACTAACAAAGTTAAAGAGATGAAGAAGCTTTCTTCCTTTAGCTATTCCATTTAACTTTTGCTTTGCGTGAATAGAAATGAGTATGTCCAAGGAATACAAAACCGGGAGGCAAATTTTGAACAACACTTGTGAAAAAGTCATGCTCCCTGTAACCCCATGAAGTCTACTATCCAGGAGCCATATGCACCGTGATTAAAAATCCTCTCATTAGTAAAAGTGTGTCAGGTAGGTCCTGTTAAGAAATACTCAGTATCTTTAGAGTGTCTCTATTCCTACTTCACCAATAGTGAAGTGACTCTGTCCCCTCACATTTAACTGTGATGTTTGTATGCTGTCAGCAAAGATGTGCATTTTTAGGAGCTGCATTCATCATGAGAGAAATCTCTTCTCTCTGCATAAATTTCTCTGACTCAAAATATTGCTTTAGGCAAAGAGCTCCTCTTTCCAGGTTAGACTCTCATAAGGAAATGAAAAACAGCTCATGTTGTAATGACAACAGGTTTCTGATGTTTTCGTCTTCTGGTGTCCCAGAAATACCAAGAAATCAACCACTTCAAAGGTAGTTACCGATGAAAAAAACATAGAGAAAAAGTTTAGTCCAAGGTGTGAGTAAAGGTTTATTTTATCTCAACCAATTTAACAGTTCTTCAGTCTTTCTTTCTATCTCCCATGATTTACTAGTGGCTTCAGATGATAGTCTAAGATTTATTTCCCATCAGTACAAAACATAACAGATGTGCTGTGACAAGTTCTCCATCTGAGTCATTCTTATTACAGATACAGGAAATCCTTTTCATTTGCATTTTTGCTCTGTCTTGAACCTAAATATCAAATAAAAAGTATAAAAGAAAAACAACTGATCACCACAAAATTTGATATTATAGTTCTGAATCTTTCCCTTTTTTATACAGTAGTTTCCTTCTCTTACATAAAAAGGGGTCATTTGGGTAAATGACTACACAAACACTCTGTACTTAGTTGGATACTCTACTAACTTTGGTCCTGTTGAGGCAGTGACACAATTAAATAATTAACATGATGTTAGTCACACTAGATGCTGTTATTATTACTGTTAGTTATGTTTTGAAGAGTCAGGCGTAAAAAGGTTAGGAGTTACAGCTGAACACATTATTAGCACTTCCAATGATGTGCTTTAATTAGTGATGCTGTGTTGTACTAACTCATCCAGTCAGATATTTTTAAGCTCTCACTAAAAGATTTAAAAACATGCATGTCATTCCAGGAATGCTTTATGACTGGAATAACTGTGAAAGAAGTCTGACAGTTTTCTTGCTTACCTTCTGAAGTGTTGGCTCTTTCTAGTTCAGTCACTTTGGGTTAGAACTGATGAACGAACTGTATGGAGGAAGGACAAATACCAAGCTATGACTATATCCTAGTGATTTTTTTTTTTATGTTCAGGAGATATGCACCAGAGTCTCTTACCCTAGTTGGTTAAAGAATATTACATAAACATAAAAGAAAATAGCCTGGAAGCCACATGGGGTAAGTTTCATGATTCATATTATTTGACAGATCTCCACTGGATGTAAGACCTCCAGACAGCTCTTGTTCAATCCAATAACAAAAGTATAATTCCTGTAAAATATCAGATTTATTTTCACCAGTAGATTTATTATTCTTGCATGCTGAAGTTTTCTGTTTATCTGCCAGCAGGACAAAATACATAGCAACGAAATAACCGATCCCTTACTTCTAGTGCCAAGGAATATAATATGTATGTTCAACAAAGTGGCACCCTACCTCTGTACCGGTGTGCTGAATTATTTTACAGTTTTCATTGCCTTTACTAAAGATTAGCCACATGAGTATCATTAATACAGTTTTAAGCAAAGGGTCGCACCCATATATACTGCTGTTCAAGATTTGTACTGCTTTTAGGAATTTCAACATGAAGGGGAAATCTTTGTTTTCAAAGTCCAGCTTTATTCTTAAAAAACCTCTGTGAAAACAACATTGTGTGATCTGAATCTGCATTTCAATAGTTTGCACGTGATGTTTTCTCAGTGTATATGTCATCATCCCTGAGGCAAACTGGATATGGCTAAATTTTCTTCTGGGGCAATATTCTACATCAGACTCCTTGCACATATTAAACTTACAGCAGACCAAGTATATTTAAGTGTGTCTTTGAATACATTCAAAATAGTATGAAATTATCCTCTTCTGCATTGTTGTTGAAAGATATCACAACAATGTGACATATAAAAACACATACCAGACTTTTAATGAAAGTCTCTCTGTCTTTAAATTACACTGTAAAACACCTCTATGCCATTTGACATATCTTTTTATATGTCTTTTAAGCATTTTTTGCTGTAAATTTCAAACAAGGTACAAGAAACATTAAAAAAAGGTAGTCTCCTCCTCAAAGTTGTAAACAAAACCATATATGAATATATCTGCTCTCAGAATAACACATGGACCCTACCTGATTTACCAGTCTGGTATAGCAGCTGTGAGCCCTGCAATGAGGCAAGTCAACACAACAAAAATATAAAAGGATAAAAAGTGCTCCACTGATTTCTCATGCCAATATTGTATTGATTTGTTCATTTCTGTGGGCATGACTTATAAATTAAACCAAAAAACCTTCAAAAATCTTGACCTTGATTTTCTTGATTTCGGGTAGAAAGATACATTTCTTTTAAAAAAAATGTGACTGCAAAATACGTGCTTCCTAGTAAAACAGGTTGGAGATGTGAGCATAATATAAGAGCATGTTAAGAGCGTGGACAGGCCTGTTAAGTACATATCTAGATATGGCATCAGTGCAATCACAGAATGATGTACAAGAAGCTAATGGTTAAAAAAATACTGAGTGCTCTGTAAAAGCATCGTTTCCTCTATTATTTAAAAAATATTTCAAATAATTTCTTGAATGTGAATGATCAAAACTTGGCACTTAGCCCAGCAAAGTGGGCTGCAAAACTTGAAATACTTCTGGGACCTGGTAAAGATTGCTTGTAATAGGATGAGATTTCTCTCTCTGGGCAGTTTATTGCATCGGAGACCCATGCTATCAAGGGAACCTCACATGCATGCCTGGAGTTTCCATATTGTTCTTGCTATAATCAGAAACAAATGATTATAAGTTTCCACTGCAGTCCCACTAAAGCAGAATATTGTGCATCCTTTTTGGCTAGACATTTCAGATATCTGCTCTCTGGCAGAGAGTCCTCAGTAGAATGCGTAGGAGCAAAACAATCTTCTAATGGGTTGAAGTCCAACTCAATTTTGTATTCTTTGCATTTTGTGGACATCTAATACAATTGCTTTGCCATCTGATCATCTTTCATAAAGTGGATTTGAATTATGTTTTACATAGCCTTTGTAAAATGGTAGTGTGAAGAGAATTCAAATATATCTTCCAAAAGTTAAATGCCATAATCAAAACCTCTCGTAAATTGTATTATTGTCTTTTTCTTTTAAACTTATTTAAATCATTACTACCAATGTTTGGTCAGCAAAAGTAGCTAAGTGCAAAGCTATCTTTTTATTTTCAAGGCAGTCTGGTTTTATACAAAGATGATAAACATACATCTGGGCTTTCACTTATGAGTAATTTAATGTAACCAGAATGACTGCTGTCCTGAGAGACAGTCTGAGAAAGACATTGTGTCAAAACTCGTGGTTTGTCTTATGAAGAATACATTACCTTCATGTTTAAATCCAAAGCCACATTTTGAGTCTTTTTCTGTTCACATTTTCTGCCTGACGTGATAGGATTTCTTTAAGTGGCTTAAATCATTATGGTTAGGCTGGTGTGAAGCTAAAGCTCAGTATCTGTGGACTCTGCAATAGTACTGGGTATAACCTGACAAATGTACTTGGAATCATGCCCTCCCTTCCCTCCTTTTGCTGTTCAAGGAAAATTTCTGGCTTCAGTCACGCTCTTTACTTTGCTGCATGTTACCATCAGCTACTGGAAGATACTTCTTCTGACCCCTGTCTTATAAGTGCTCAGTCTGTCTCATACAGCTTCTGTGGAGCATGCTGTGCTTCCTTTTGGATACTCTGGGGTATTACTGGGGTAATGCCAGTGGTAATGTTGTTACCTGCTGTTGGCCTTTGGGGTCAAAGAATGCCAGCCCAGCCAGGTTTGTAGATAAAGGCAGAATATTTTATTCAGCCAATTGATACACCTGGGTAAAGCAAACAGGCTTGCAGGCAGAAAAAAAGTCTTCTTCAGGTTAGAGATAAGTTTGTCCATCTTTTCCAGCTGTCTGTCAAAAGAGATTATTTCTACCTGAAAATTTTGTGATCCAGGCGCTGGAGCACTTGTTAGGATTTCCCAGCCACCACACTTGGAATATCTTGTTATTAACTAGCTACCTTAAAATCACATTGAACTCAAGTCAAATTAGGTAGAAGGTAAATAAAAGCATTTATTTATGATACATAAAACACAGTGCAGTTGTCAATTTCTATAAAACAGAGGTGAATAAACCTCTGTTTATTTGGAGGTGAATAAAGGTAAACAGAGGTGAATAAGCCTTTATTCACAGAGGTGAATAAAGAAAAGCTGCATTTGCTTATATGACATTACAATTTAAAGATCTCTTTCTCCTTCACTGCCTTCATTGCAAGGCATTAGACTTGCCATCTTTTTGCATACTTTACTTCAAGGGGCATTCTCAACAGAGACCCTCTTTAGGTAGATCATGTTACAACTATTGTTTTTAAACCCTGTCAAATTATCTAGAGAGATATAATGTTTTTCTTGATACTTCCTTTCTCCCAAAGCTCATTTACTTCTCAAATTAACTTATTCAGAGATGATGGTCTCATTCCTGTAGTTAGGATAAGCATTGTCTCATTTCCTGGTTGATGATGCAAATATTGTGTGAAGATGAGGTGTCGTCTCCTTGGCTTGAAGAGCTCCGATATTTAGTGGAAATTAAAACAGTCTCACCTGCTTGTCCCCCAGCAGTGACTTACTGTGTACCTCTTGGTGTGAAGTGTCTCTCTCCTCGCAGCTTACATTTATTACATTTACCAAATATTAAATTTAGCTGTACATTTAGTACATTAACGAATGCACTTGACACAAACATCTGAACAGCATGAATATGTATGGATTATTACTGGCTTTTGATGAAATTATTGTGGGTGGCCCACAACTTTCTTCTGGAAATGATCTAACACAATACAACACTTTGCAAAATAGCTGTCAAACCACACTTTGATCTTAGTCCTGTTTTTGTGCAAAGATTTGGCAACAAGAATTTAGCTTATAGAACTGATACTGATCAGAGGGATCATAAATTATTGATGATTGAATCCTGATCAAAATATCATCTGCAAAGTTACAGTAAAATCCTCAGAAAATACAATCAGCTTGCCTATGTTGCCAAGTCATAATCTTCTGGCCAATATATTTCCTACAACRTCCTGATTGGCTGACCATTTTGGTCCAGACTGTAGGCCAAAGATAACCAGCAAGAAGGGACTTTCATAATGTGGTGAAGAAAGAAAAACAAACAAACAAAACAAAACAAAAACAAAAATAAACAAAAAATAAAGCAGAATGTACAAACCTGCCAGGGAAAGGAAAATGCCCTACTTCCTGTATGCTTTCCCTAAGCCATGGTACTTGTAAATGTTAAAGAAAAGATACTCTACGTATGTGTCTGATCTCTCCTAACATGGCCACTGTTAGGTTCCTGAACTCTTCTTGATCTCACAGATGTCAGTCTGTGCAGTCCAGAGCAGATTAGCAGGTACATGTGCAGTAAAAAGATTAGTGCATAATTTTCAATGACTCCACCACTGGCAATTCCCTGAATGTAATGCTGACAGGGGATTTAATTTCAAGCAACCTATTAGATGAATAAGTATATCTGTATATAATATGATTGAAATGGGAATATTTTCTGTGTATTGCAACTATAAAGACCCTTTCCCCTTTCCAAGCCCTAGACAGCACTGTTTGGTAAACAAAGTTAATTGCTTTTGGTTTCTAATCACTGTCCAACCTCCAGGGTCTGTCTAATAATGCTGTCTAATAAAGTCAGACCCAGCTCAGCCTGAAATTTCCCAAAACTAGATGATTTCAAACCTGACTTTTTGTCAGGCTTATCTGTAATCTTGTTCTCATATTCCTGCATTTTAAACACTTTTTGAGCAGTGGATGTTGTCTCCCTTGACTTCAGCAAGGCTTTCGACACTGTCTCCCATRACATCCTCATAGACAAGCTCAGGAAGTGTGGGCTGGATGAGTGGACAGTGAGGTGCATTGAGAACTGGCTGAATGGCAGAGCTCAGAGGGTTGTGATCAGCGGCGCAGAGTCTAGTTGGAGGCCTGTAGCTAGCGGTGTCCCCCAGGGGTCAGTCCTGGGTCCAGTCTTGTTCAACTTCTTCATCAGTGACCTGGATGAAGGGACAGAGTGCACCCTCAGCCTCCAAGTTTGCTGACGATACAAAACTGGGAGGAGTGGCTGAGACACCAGAGGGCTATGCTGCCAGAGACCTGGACAGACTGGAGAGGTGGGCAGAGAGGAACCTCATGAAGTTCAAAAAAGGCAAGTGCAGGGTCCTGCACCTGGGGAGGAATAACCCCATGCACCAGTACAGGTTGGGGGTTGACCTGCTGGAAAGCAGCTCTGCCGAGAAGGACCTGGGAGTGCTGGTGGACACCAAGTTAAGCATGAGGCAGCAATGTGCCCTTGTGGCCAAGAAGGCCAATGGTATCCTGGGGTGCATCAGGAAGAGTGTTGCCAGCAGGTCGAGGGAGGTGATTCTCCTCCTCTACTCAGCCCTGGTGAGGCCACATCTGGAGTGCTGGGTCCAGTTCTGGGCTCCCCAGTACAAGAGGGATGTGGCACTACTGGAGCAAGTCCAGCGAAGGGCTACTAAGATGATTAGGGGACTGGAGCATCTCTCTTATGAGGAAAGACTGAGAGAGCTTGGCCTGTTTAGCTTGGAGAAGAGAAGGCTGAGAGGAGATCTTATCAACGTGTACAAGTATCTGAAGGGAGAGTGTCAAGAGGATGGCCCCAGACTCTTTTCAGTGGTGCCCAGCAACAGGACGCGAGGCAACGGGCACAAACTGAAACACAGACAATTCCATCTGAACATGAGGAAAAACTTCTTCACTGTGAGGGTGACAGAGCCCTGGAACAGGTTGCCCAGAGAGGTTGTGGAGTCTCCTTCTCTCGAGATATTCAAAAGCCGCCTGGACGCAATSCTGTATGATGTGCTCTAGGTGACCCTGCTTGAGCAGGGGGTTTGGACTTAGACGATCTCCAGAGGTCCCTTCCAACCTCAACCATTCTGTGATTCTGTGATTTTTTAGCATAGCCAACTAGCCATGTATCTTGAGAGCTACTTAACAGGCCATTCCAGAAAATACAAGCAACACTGTTCATTTATTCTATGTTAAGTAGTGTAAAACTTTAATTAGAGACTAAGACACTGTTACCTTATATACAGAACCTTTAAATGCTTGCTGTTTACAATGTAGTCCTTGTAAATATTTATGTAAATAGAAGATTATTAGGTAGTTCTATGCATCTTATGGCAGGCATTCTTGTTGGTTAATATGGTAGAAGCAGAAAGGGACAGAACAGGGTGTCCTTGTTCCAAATGACAACAACTTCAGATTTGAGGACTGTGGACTTCATTCTGAGAAGTACTGAGAATTGGTCTAACCAAAAATGTCTCTAAAATCCATGGCTAATCAACACCTATTACGATGGAGCCAATTGCAAGAAGCAAAATTACTCCTAAAGTTTTTACTTTTGCTCAAGAGAAAGTCAAGAGTCACTGTAACAAGTTGGTATACCTGGGTGTCCACAAGCAGATGTTAGTTGTTTGCTCTGGAGCTTGATTTAAATGAAGAAGAATGTGGTCTCATTGGATCTGAACAGGTACTGTCTGTGCTAAAACTCCTTTCTTTAACGATAACAAAAGGACTCAGTGGAACTAGGTACTTCAGGGGCTAAAATGCTTTCACAGTGTGGGCTGTAAAGTGGTAGAAGACATTCCTAAGTATTTGTTTAGCTCTCTTGTTCTTATTAGTTGCATTTTGGACCTTACAGTTGTAGGTTTCGCTAATGCACTGTCTGCATCCACATGTGTGGGCATTTTGGAGAGTTGAAATTCTTTTACATAATTGTCATTTAAAAATCATTTGAAAGGTTAGGTTCCCGCAGAAGGCTGCGTCTTAAAAACAGATTTAAAACAAAAAAAGTAATATCACCTCATAGCAATAATTCGTGTTTTAAAATACAAGTCATTTTTAGTCATCAAGCACACAAGAAAATTATACTCTTTAATGGTTTTAACTAGTTATTCCTTCCTGCCTTCTTTCCTTCCTTTCTCATATTTTGGAAACCAACTAGCATTCTTCATAAAAAATTACCTAAAAACTGTTCCTGGCTAGCTATTGTGTGTGCCGAGGTTTTGATACTGAGAGTATGTTAATGGCCAAATTATAAACCCTTGAGAATTAGAATTCTGAAGACAAACATTAACAGACCCTTAACTGCAGTAGCACAAACCAAGATGCTATAAATTATGGGGTGGTGGTGTTAAAAGCATTGGCTTCCTGGTATCTGGCACCCAAAACCTTTTCATTTGGGTATATATTGGGCTGCAGAGAGGTCGCCACTTGCCACTTGGCCAGTATTCAGCTGGCAGAGCTGTTTGTTTAAAGTTCAAGCCAATTGACGGCTCAGGCCTGCAACTGAATATTTTGTTGTTAGGCCATGAGAAATATTTATCCTTCTCTGTTTTCTTTTTCTTTCCTACCATCAGTCACTCTCCTACCTAGGATTTCTATGTGAGACAATGGTTGCCAAGTTTTGCAGCTATATGTATGAACAGTTCTGGCAAATTATTTTAATGAGCTAACTTTCATCCTTATAAGTGTGCACGCACTCAGGATAGCTTCAGGGATTTCTCATGGATGGCAGGCACATATTTGTGGGTATGGCTTGTGGTATGCCGTTCTTTGCATGAGCACATGCTATGCTTGATGCCAGCATCAAAAGTAAGCTCTGAACACAGGCTTCTCATCGAGCTGAAATCACCAGTAGAAGTCTATTGTTCCCTTCACAGACCAATAACTACAATGTGACACGACTCCGTCTGTCAGTGCCCTGTACGACTGTGACATAGTGCTGGAATTTTAGCATCACTGTTCCCACATTCAGTTTCTGGCTGTGGGAGCAGCACAAGCTTTTGGATAAAGTTAGCCAAGCCAAGCACATGGCTTTTAGCATGTGTTTTCTGAAAGAGAAATCTAGGGGCCTATGTTCTATTCATAGCTCTGCCTCAAGTGAACTTGTGAAAGCTCATGGATAGCTTACTTGTAAAATGGAGGAAAAAGGCAGGTTCTTGCTTCTTTGCCTAGGTATATGAAGACAGGGCTATTATTAAGGGATGTGACTTGCACAGAAAGATGATACAGTATAATGAAAAAGATGAAAACAGAAGTCCTGCCTGCCTCCCTGCCTATCTAGTACATCTTTCCCTAGTACAAAAAGCATTTGGAAAGCATCTTTCTCTTTAGGCCATGGTCAGGCAAAACAAGATTGCTAAATATGTGAAATGATGGTCTGCACACTGAACTGAAATGCATCAGACTTAGCATGGTTGTTTGCTGGTCTGATTTAATCTTCCTGCTTATTGCTCAGGGGCAAATTATTTCTGGCCCATATACAGATCTACAGTGAGTAGCTGAACCAGACAAAAAGC
Source organism: Apteryx rowi (assembly GCF_003343035.1). Taxonomy (NCBI): domain Eukaryota; kingdom Metazoa; phylum Chordata; class Aves; order Apterygiformes; family Apterygidae; genus Apteryx; species Apteryx rowi. The sequence goes on along the minus strand of NW_020450677.1, from coordinate 166,647 downwards.
GCCTTACAGCAGGGAATGCTAGAATGGTCATAAACAATTTCTTAAGCATTGTTCTTGTACCTATTTATTCCTTACATTGTATTCAAAGTGCAAGAAAGCAGCTGTGAAATGTATTACTTCTTTCTGATGAAGAAAACCAGCCCAATACATGTCATTTCTAGAATGCTGAAGAAGCCCCTTCCCTGAAGAAACATCTCACGTCCTCCAAGTTGCGACTGCCAGGTGCTGTTCTACCTCCTGAGAGCTGTATGAAAATCTTCCACCAGAGCAGAGGTCCTGTCTAAGAAGGTAAGATGCTTCTCTGCACAAGGGTTGAGAATGCTTTAATAGTAGTTTCAACAGTTCCCCAGAACCAAAAGTTAAAAAAACAGGGTTTCTTATGTGCAAAGTGCAAAGTGTTGCAATGTAGCAGCAGCTCCTTCCTTGGCACTGTTTTCTGTTGCCCTGTTGGTTGCTGGTTGTCACTCTGAAACCCTTTGTAAAAAAGGAACTGAGTGTGACCAATGCAAAATGATGTCTCTTTTGAAGACTTCAAAGGAAATTAAGAGAGAAACAGTTTTTTACTCTGCATCTGACCACAGACCCTCACCCACTCCTTTTTGTTTACAAGTATGCTGAGCAAAATGGGTTGGAGTATGGGAGAAAAATATCTGCTTTTTCAGAGGTTTCACTGCACAATTAAGATACTCATTTAACTTGCTTGAGGTACCACGACTATCTCAGTGAAAACTAGGGTTCTGCAGATCAGGTTTCACTATGCTTCCTAGGCTTTACACATGCTCACGCAACTGCACATTTGCCCCATGGAAGAATCAAAATGGCTACCATAGAAATAACACAGAAAATGGTTATAGAAAGTCAATTGATATGCTGAATGATTACTCTGCAACGTACTACTTTTTAATTTGAGAGGGAAGTGTAAATTATCCTATAATTAACAAATCTGAATAGTCAAGAACACTAAACCCTGAGTCATTCTGTGTTTAATCCTAGGATACAGCTCTGATAAGACATGTTGTTTGCCCCAAATGTTGAGAGATAATTTGTTTGGGATCCACTGTTTTTGTACATAAAATCTTCTTCCAGCCAAAGTCTTATTTACTTATTTATAAAATCATCTTGTTGCTCTGATACTAGATATAATCAGATGTGTTATGTCAGATAGCAGTGCTTTAAATAAGAATGCACTGAAAATGTTTAAAAGGTCAGTTACTGGGAGGGCAACAACGTGCAAAGGAGCATAGCACTGAACAATTCAGGACAGTAACTTTTTAAACTGCTTGTATGTAGTCTACTGGAGCAGATCTGGACTACATCCGTATAAAAATGAGTCTGATAAAAAGCCCTTTTCCAGGAATAGTTTGTGTCTTTAATTCTAGGTCTGGTAAAGGCCACAAGGAATTAAGGGTGATAAGCAGTCGCAAGCTAGACAGTCACATGGGAAGCTATTAACAGGAGTGGGTCACATCTATTTCCTGACTCCAACACATGTTAAATTGCTTCCTATTGGTTTCAAAGTTAGTGGGGTGAAGAAGTAAATCCTTTGTCTTTCATTAGGAGAAGCTTAAAGCTAAATCTGTGTATGAGTATAACATGGAAACATATGCAGTAGCCTTACAGGTCGGGAAAATCAGCTGCTACACTGTTCTTTATTTGTAGTATGTGGTATTCTTAGTATGCAGACAAAAAGCATGCAGTAACAGGGAGGAGAAATAGTAACATTTAATGCTGACCCTTGTACGCAGTATTTTCATATGTATATTTATGGGGAAAGTAACCAGTGCTACCTGATGAAGTAAAGCAAAACAAATTTAGACAGCTTATAAGGAAAACATTACTTAATTGTTATGGTCTATTAGATTATGGAATAGCTTCCCAAGGGGAGAACAGGAAGATTAGTGTTTCAGTCATTTAAAGAGAGCTTGCATAAAGCCTTGGAAAATATAGTGTAGGAACAATAATGTTTTGGCAGAAGATGGAGCATGTTACTTAATATGCCTTTCTCTTCTCTAATATCTATGCTTTATTAATTTTGAGTCAGATTTTAAAATTGAATGTTAGCATCCTCAATGGCAAAGGCCTGTAAATTTGGTCTCAGTTTGATTCCATTTTAGAACTGGGCTCAAATCAGAAAACCCAGCAATAGAGCAGGGTGCATCTTTTTCAGGAAAACCAAAAGCTAAGGTTATGTTTTAATTTGAAAAATGGATCAGGTTCTTCTCTAACATGGCTACATTTTGCAAACGTTTAACAACTTAAGTCAAAAGTGAGTTTGGGATGAATTTGGAGTGAAAGTTGGGACAATTTATGAATTTAGATGGAAAATACGCAAAACTCAGATATAGCCTGATTTGACATTACTGGATGAATTCCACTTTAAGACTTTGATTTGCTGAAAGTTAAGCCAAGGAGGTGAAAATACACATGATCCAAAACTAGAACATACCTACAAAATCTTGAAAAGAAAACTTACCATATTTGTTTAGATACAGCCAATACTTAGACCATTTTTATGTAAACAGTGACATAGTTACTTTTCCCCAGTAATTACAAACACAGTAAAAAAAAAAAAAAAAAAACATTCAAAGGACTGAAATACAACCCAAAACCCAAGCAGAGGTCATAAAAAACCATTACAGTTTGGTCATTTTTTCTTCTTATAAGATTTTCATTCATCTCCTTTTTTCTGGTGGTATCAGTGGCAAAAAGAACCAAACTCAAACAAAATAACTGTCAATGGTTAAAACTGAGAACTTCAGAAATCTCAGAATGAGCTTGTTTCCATAAAATTTCCAGATCAAATTTTAGAAAAACAAAATTATCCAGTGCTTTATTATTGTTACAGGACTGCAACGTATTCTGGAAATTTCAGCAGTGAGCTAAAAATATGCCTTCTTCCAAAGGGTTACATTCTAATTTAAGATATGAATTGAAGGAAAGTCAACAGAAAAATAAGGATAGGGATGAGACAGAAGAAATTTATGAGAAAAACATGTTTGTCTCATTCCTTGTGATACATGGGGTACATAAGATGCTTTCCTTTTAACTCTTCAGGCATTACATAGGCATAATTATAGAAGGGATTTTCATTATTGCTCAGCTAAAACTGCGTAAAAAAAAATCCAGTTAAAATCTGTGGAGATGTTTTGTTTTTGTTTTAAAGACAGAAATTTTCTCCCTACATTTTCAATGAAACTCTGTTTTGTAGTATTAGTTTAGTTTTTTCAGATTTTTCAGGTGGATAAGTTTTAAAAACAAAATATTTTGAAAATGATCAGTTTTTCTCTACTCTTTCTTTGAACTTTTTCTATTTTCATGCTGAAGCTCAGAATTGTCTAACATTAAATATTGGCGATACCTGCATTAGAGGATAGGTGCATTTAAAATTACAAAAAACTTTTTCTTTGTTTTTCCGTATCTTCTTCCATTTGCATCAAGATACATAAAATAAGCTAATTTGATGGCTACACTTTTGCTATAAAGAACAGGCATTTTGCTATGAATAAGAAAACCATGTTAGTGTAATGAGGTCAACATATGAAAGGAGTAGACAGCATCTAGGGAAAGCAAGAAAAATTTTGTAAGAATTCTATTGTGGCATTCATCTTTAATTTACACTTGGAAATAATGAACACTCCATCTCAAAATGGAAGTGTTAACATGCATTTCATGTTGTTGACAATTCTTGAGTAACACAGAGACTAAAATTTCAGGAAATCTCAAGTTAAGAGACTGCTTCCTTTTTTGATCCATAATATTTCTGCCAATTCACTCACATACAAGTAACAGCTATTCAAAATAAAAATGAGTGAAAACAAAATGCAAAAAGTATCTTTGAACAGAAGTCAGGAACATACACAGCTATGGAGAGCACATTTGAAAAGCTAAACAGAACATTATTGGAATAAGAATGAAAACAAATACTTTCAACAACTTTTCCTGGGCAGGGCTGTCTTTTATGCACAGATTTCTTTAATTTCCCCTTTGCTGTTGGGCTTCTTTTTGCTGTCCAACAACTTACCTAATAATGAGAAAACAAATACTAGCCCTTAAAAAAATATGATCACGTGCTTCCACATGGCTGTATATGAATTCATGAAACCAAACTCTGCCCTTCTGATGCATGCAAGTGAAGCATTGCTTTACTGTGCTCAGTTAATCTAGGAAATTGCGGTTATCAGCTCTGCCTCTTTTCCTGCATGCAGACTAGAGTCTTGGAGTACATCTATTAGTCTTGCAGTTACAGTTGCTGAGCTAGAAATTAACTTGACTTTCAGTCTGTGATGCTAGTTTTAAACAAAATTAATCATCGTTCCTGATATGGCAAACTATAATCAAAGACTTGGAGCACTATATAACCCGTTTCTATTTAAATATTAAAAACTTTTGGTTGATGTGGTGACTGGCAGCCAGTAATGCATCCCCTTTGGTTTTGGGATGGGAAGTCTGAGCTATGGCATTAGAGGAGTCCAAGAAAATGTGCTTTAAACATTTAGACAGTATATGAAGCATGGAAGTTCACCAGGCAGTAAAACTGACTTTTAACAGCATGAGAATAATTTTGTTGCGAGTGCTTTGTCATGTCCCCTTCAGATCCCCAAAAGCCTCACTAGTGATAATTGTGTACTTTCAATTTTAATCCAATTCAGGATTAAAGGGAGCCTAAATACTGAAAAGATAATAGAATACCTAAACATTTCTGAACCCCGGAGAAAAAAATCACCATTTGGAATAGATGAAGGTAAGGGTTGTTGGGAGAGATTTTTCAGAATGGATTCACCAATACTTAAAGTTCGTACTTGTAATACTGTAGCTCAGTTGTTATCTGTACTGAACATATTCTAATAGCATATTTATGAAAACTGGCACCATGGATGTTCATAATTATGATAATTTCTATTTTTAGAGTACTAACAATGTTTTAAGAACTTCATAGATGTGTTTAGGAAAAAGATCCCCTGCCCCTAACAACTTACAGTTCCAACAGGAATTCATGTCAATGAGCTTATTTTCTACTGGCTGGATCGGCCATTTTGTTACATTAGATGGTGCTCAGAAAGCAAAACATTTTTCTTTAATCATGGGGCTTAAGCACCTAGATACATCTAAGCCTTACTTAAAGTTAGCCACATCTTTAAGTACTCTGCTGAATAGTAGTGCTTAAGTACTTTACTGAAGTAGGCCTTCAGATTCAATCCATATTTGGGTTCATACCTCCTGGTCATTGCAAAAGAAATTAAAGGAGGAATCTGAATTAGGAGAACATGATGGTTTAGGGACTAGATTTTGAACTGCAAATTAAAATACTTTGACAGCACTGTGGAGCTCTCTGAAATCTAGATTTTAAAACAATCTATTTAAACTTAAAAATACATTTTATTTAGATGTTTAAAATAAACTTCCCTAGAGCTTAGGCTGCATATAGAAATTATATTTCAAATACATACATATTTATGTGTATGATTTGTATTTGGAAGGAGAGCAGGCATTAGGAAGAGTATATACTTACTGCCAAAACCCAAGTCTGTTAGAGCAATCATTTGGTCCACCAGAAATGCTCTACTGCAAACAGGGCTACTTTGTGCCTGGGGAAAGGAAGTGGCCATATTGAAAAAAGCAGCAACTACTGAACAGTCTCTTCTCTGTATACTTTTGCCTAAATAAGATAAATACCCAACAACATGTACAACAAACAGGCTTCGGAGAAAACCAACAGAGCATAGACCAAACCTGGCATAAAAAAGGACAGTCAGTTTCTGACATGTTATTGCTAGATAAGCAGGATAGACTGACAGATGTAGTAATTACTTTGCGGTTTTGAGTATCTTACTTAAACTTTGGTCAATTAAATGTTGGATGCAAATAGGCAGCCTACTAGGTATTGTATAGGAAGCAACCACTGAGCAATCATATGTGGAGTATGACAATTACTTACGCATTGTAGCAAGAAAGCGCCCCCACCCACCTTAGGTCCAGTTCCTGCGCTGCATTGCACCAACACAAAATGAAGACTTTACACTCAGGCAAGAAGATCAAAGACGACAAGTGAATGCAGACAGATGGAGCAGAAGAGTAAAGTGGCGCGTCAGCACGCTCGGCAACRTGGTAGAATCTGCAGTCACATCCAGCAGCTCAGCCGCTGTCTTTTTATGGGCATCATAGCAAAGGACAATTTTAAGGAGTGTGAAAGAGAGTCTGAATTTTTACGGATGTTTTTAGGGAGTTCCTCTAAAGTTTAAGAGGAAGCACGGGATAAAACATGAAGATGCTTTTTAAAGTGTTTTAACAAATGGACTGCTGAAGATGGCATCTGAGGCTCAGTTGAGGTGGGAACGGAGAGTCTGTGAGAAATGAGAGTCAGGGAGGAGACAGACCATCAGGAGGCCTCCATGTGAAAACAAGTGACTTATGTTTGATATCCTAGCAAAGAGGAAATCCACAGAAAAATAAAATTGCCTTTTATTACTATTAACAATTTAGGAAGTGAATTAGAAGAATTAACAACAGCTCTGCTTTTTAAAAAAACTGTTTTTTTAAATAAAAGCTACATACTAAATGCAAAAGGAAAATCCCATCTCTGAACTGGCCTTTAGGATATAAAGTGACAGTGCAGTTAGTCTGTGAAACATAGGGCAGGAACATGTTATTACCCCCAAAATACTCTCTCTAGGAGCACATATATCTAAAATGACCTTGCTACTTGTACAAATCTTGTGACAGACTGTACTTCAAGACCTACCTGAAAGCACTTCGAATACCCCTCCATCTTCCAGTTACTGTTCAGACCTATTCTTGAATGTTTTGACGGCTGAAAGTATCTAAAACAGTTTCTAAATTATAACTAATTGGAGGGACTTCATTTATTAAATGAATCTTTAAAGAGAGAGGACTAAATGTTTAAATCTCTCCCGAATTGTTTTCTGCATCTTTCAAATAGTTAACAGGCACGAGGGAAGGATTTTTCAAACCTGACCTTTTCAGACATATTTATAATGCCAATGTTATAAAAAGTGTAGGATTTGGAACGACATGTGAAAAAAAAACCCATGATATAGTTGCTATGCTATAACACTGAGTTTCTAAAACACAGCAGTATGTTTCTCCTGTGGAGCAGCCAGCCAGGCATCTTGTTGCCAGGTTTCCATGATCTCCCAGGGTAAAATGGCAATCATTTAAGAGTTCAGAGTCCTCCTTACTGTAGCTAATAAGGAGCCACAGAACACAGAGGGAGGGTAGATCCACAAAATTCACCTGTGGAGGAAAATGGGGGAGCTTCTGTGCCCTCCAGCTTATAGAGCAGAACTACTAAACTGGCTCTTTGTTTGGTCTTGACATGGTGCCTACTAGCATAGCAGTACAGCCTTAAGGAATGTTTTTGCTATCACATGCATAAAAGCATCCAACCAAAAATATAATGAATGCCTGTAATTTATACATAATTCACACATTTGTATATATATGAGGGTATATCCTATTTTTGTGACCAATTCACAGGCATGAATGCATACATGTGTGCATGCATATATACAGTTTTGATTTACTGTTTATGAAAAAAGCACTGTGGGAGAATTTTATTAACAGATACTAAAATGTGAGCTTCTCACCTGCTTTATATAACTGTTTCAGTACATTTGTACTCAATGGGACATTCAGAATATAGGAATCTAACATATCTCTTCACCGCATTTATACCTTGATATGCTGAGCTCTCAAGGACAATATTCCTTTTCTTATTTGAAAATCGAATTCTGCCTACTGCTTTGGTTCAGTTTAGTGTCACAAAATTATGTGACAATTATCAGAAGCTCTGAGCCTTAGGATCTTTCTTCTTCTGACATCCAGGAAAAAGTTGCCTTGTTCTCCTCATTTTCCCTAACTTGAAATTTGAGTCATTCAGCTGTGGAAGCAGAAGGGGAACTGGTAGCAGTCTGAATAATTTGCTCCGTGATTCAGAGTGAATATGAGCAATAATTGAGAGCCAGTACCAGCAGATACAATAAGGGCCTCTACTGGAGTTTAAGATACAGAAAATGATGTCAGAAAAACAATTGATGTTGTGGGATTGTTTCTGTTAATTATTCCTGAATTCCCACATTTGTCTTTGGAGCTTGTTCTCACTGATTTAAAAATGAGGACTAAAACCTTAAGCTGGCATTAAAAGCTAATTGAGAATTGCATAAGCAGTTTGGGTATAACCAAGCTACACAGAAAACATCATCTTTATCTATGAACCAGTGCAATTGCTGAGCTACTTTGAACAGTGTAGATCAAAAATTCCAGGTCAAGGGAATGAGAACTGGTAATATAAAATCATCATTTAACAATCAGGCAATGCAACAGAGAGGAGAGTGTCACACTTTGCAATATAGCTTAAATGGGAGAATGCATTTCTCTGCTCATCTGACCATACTGGCTGACAAGCATCAGTTTTCCCTTGCTACACAATCCATATAATTTACAGACCCACTGGCATATGATGCAGATTTTAGAACCTTTATAATTTTCAATTACAAAATACAGGATTCCGTAATAGTCTTATTAGAAACTGTAATATTCTGGCCTAAGAGTGTTTGACTTTTCTTAAACTTAACAGCAAGTGAAAAATAGCAGAGGTTTTTGGTCTGGCTACATCCCTCACAATCAGGAAGCATTCTTCCATTTTTGCTGGTGTGAGTGAAGTCACAGGTAGTCTTACTTCCCTGGTAAATTAAGTCTAACTCTATTCGCAAGAACTAGAAAGCTGACTCAAGCTGAGAAAAACTTGTCTTGCGAATAGAGTGGATGAATAGCAGGAAACTGATGATGAGTCTGGAAGAGTGACACAAACTAAGCAGAGTGGGCCATTGACAGTGATGGAGAGGACACATCCCGAGTACCCTGCATGCTGAAGGAAGAAATGCTGACAAATAAGGTGAGGAACAAAGAATTGCTATCTTTCATAGCTGAAAAAAGTGGATAGGCTTTTATGTCCTTCTAGTCTGACATGGAAGCAACAAGTTCCCTTGCAGCCATTGCCCAGTCAAAGAGAGGAGATACAAAACTCACAGTCTGTCCCTTGTGGCTTTAAAGGAATCCAGGGAATGTTTGGTCACAGCAGAGTGTTCAATTCTTATTTGCCCTATAAATTCCAGTTCTGGTCATTACATCTAGTCTACCAAAATTACTTACATATTTTCAATTGGATAAAATTATTCTTTACTTCCTTCTCTTAAATTAAATAATTTCTCTGTTGTGGGGAGCATACTTGGAGGATTTTTTTGCACCAAATATGGCTGCATTTCAGGTGAAAGTGAATTGGTTCACTTCAAAACACTTTTGAATCTTTGTGGATGACAGGTGGACATAAGCATGATAATAATAGCAAAACAGACCAATTTAAAACATTAATGCTGATTGCATTTTAAGTTCTCAAAACATCTAGTCACAGATTCAACTGCCTTTTTATTATCTAACAGTTCCTGAGGAACCTATTATGTCTTTGATTCCATATTTGGCTGTTTTTTTCATTAGGTGCATTGCTGCTACTGCCTCTCAATCATAGACAGTAACTTCAGAATTTTGCTGTGGTTTTCTTTCCTTCCTCTTGGCTGTTCCATTTCAGAGCCAGATTTCCAGCTGTTTCCATGATTGCCGCACCTTGGGTATCAATATTAAGCTTCTCACTACAGCTTTGACAGAATGGCATTTATAAATTGGCATGTGTAATCTGGAAAACGTGTACACTGATACAGTCTCTTAGTGACACAAAGGCCCCATCTGAATCACAAGGTGGGCTTATTCTAGTAGGGATGAGCGAGCGGTTTGGAAGGAATCCTAGACCACCCAAAGTGGTCGTCTCTTAGCCTGCTACCCTGCCATCAGATAGTTTTAAGTTAAATTTTGGCACACATGCGATTAGAACACATTCTCATGCCACTATGCCAATTCACCCCTAACTTTTGCATGATTATTTTGTAAAGTAAAATTTTTTCAACATATTTTAGTGCCTTTTTTTTTGACATTTATTTTTGAAAGTAGATATTGGAACACCCAGAAACCTCTTTATGGTATCCTGTTGGTATCATATTGACTGCTCCGTTCGTTAGTGTCGGGATAGAATTTTAGATACGCTACATAGACCTCTAACACTCAAATTAATAAAGAATACCTGACTAAATTAGTAGGCAACCATTGTATTTATGCACTAGGACTTCTGGGCATGAATTTCACAGATATTTATGAGAGCTGAAATGTATTTAGGTATACCAATTTTGGATTCACTTTCCATGTTTTAGAAAGAAACGTGAACTAGTAGGTCCAAACCCGTCTTCCTCCTACGTCCTAGCCTGTCCACCAGGCTGTGTCCCAGATTCATCTCGTCTCTCTCTTTTGCTTGTTGCCCCATTCCCTCATTTCCAGCTCCATCTCCACTCTGCTTCTTGTGATTATCCCTCTTGCCTTCATCCTTCTCAGTTTCCATTTGTTTTATCCATTTTGGTTCTTATCTCCCCTGTCAACTGTTCCCCTCCCTGTGGCCACCCCCCCGGGCGCCCCTACCCGCAGCTGCGGCCCCACCGCAGCCCAGGCTGCCCCCGGCCTGCCCGGCTGCCTCGGGGCGGGGGGGACAGGCCCTGGTGGCCAGGCCCAGCCCGGCCTGGCCCCGCCACAGCCCCCTGCCACCAGCCCCGGGGAGCCCCTGGCCCCCGCGGTGCCCTGGCAGGGTTTATTGCTGCCTTGCCCCCCCCTGAAAAGCAGCTGGGAGCCACAAAGGGTAAGGCTTGCTCAGCCCAGAACTACTGCATGTTCAGTGTAGGCAGAGATTTGGGGAAATATTTGCAAATCAGTAAACCTCTATTAACCATGTAGAGATTGCGAGTTCTCAGATGTTCGTCATTTGGGCAAGTTACAGTGGATTTTGCAGAGTTAGCAACAGGATAGCCTGCACCAAAGCATGGGGATACATTAGCATCCTAAAGAGCAAAGAAATTTATCACTGTGACCATAACAATACCCTCCCCTGCCTTGTTTTTTTTTTTCCATGCCAGTCCTCAGAAATTGCTGAGCTGTTTTGACTGAAAATTTCCCAAATAGCTCAACCTGCAGAAGATAACTGCATGGAAAATTTCAGTTCAAAAAGCTAAAATTTGGCAAAATTATAACAAATTGCAACCAACTGGAAAGGGTCAGAGCAACTTTAAGAATATAGGTGGTGTTCCCTGCCACACCTATAATTCATGCAGCTTATTTTTCTTAGGCTAAATTCATCCATTGACTAATTTATGAGCTGCTGAGTGTTGTGTTGTGTCTAGGCATCAGAATGCTTTGAATTAATACAGGAAAGCCTCTTTTACAGTAAGCATTAGACATGTTGGAAATGTTGGCTAAAACACACTTGCCAAAAATTGTTTAAAACAATATAGTCCCATAAAAACTGGCTGACCAAGCTTAGACCTACCTCACTCCTTTTTATTGAAAGTGTCTCAAATATTTTGCTATTATAACCTTATAGCATACCTATGATGTTCAGTAGTAGAGAAAATCATTTTCCTTTTCTCTACTGGAAAAAAACAGGGTGTTAGGGCCTGAAACTGTAGATTATCTGAGAATTACATATGCTTGGGTGGTTCACTGCAGTCACAGAATCAGTAGTATGGAAATTAATGCTTTCTGGTGGCCTCAATTTCCTCTCTTATTCCTGGGCACTGTGACTACGTACTTCCCTGTCTTCTCTGGCCCATGGACCCCTCTGCCCTGAAATGCTTCTTGTATGGTCCCTTTTCCTGAGAATCAGTATAGCTTGAATTTTGGTAGTCCGATCATCCATGTCTCCTGTGAATACAACTATACGTCTTTGTAGAACATGTGAAGGAGAAAATTCTTGCTTATAGGCCAATCAATCCAAATGAATTATGCCTACACTGCTGAGGGGATGCATGCATGAACAGATTGGCCATAGCTATATTGCAAAACTCTTTAGGCAGAAGGACATTTATCTGTTCAAAACTGACACAGAGTCCCCAAATTCTATCTCAATCTGCCTCAAGCTCATTCAAAAACTGAACATATGCCCAACAGCTGTTTTTCCACAGGATCTGGTATCTGTGTGCTAAAGTCTGATACAGAAGGAGAAATGCAAAGGGATATTCTGTTGTGCCATGAACTGATTTAGAGATGGCCACAGAAAAAAAAAATGGCCACAGAAAAATGGTCACATACTGGTGTTTCTAGCCACAAGTTTTGTGCTTTTGTACATCCTCCCCACTGATCTCTTTGGGAAATCTTTCCTGAAAGCAATTCACCCAAATTTTGTAGTTTCTCATTTGCCTCAATTCACTCTATTTTTGAAAGGACTCTTACTCAGCTGATGGTATCCAGAATCTGGCCCATTATGTCTAAATGACTGAGACCTGTAAACAGTGAAAGAAGTAGAAGGTAAGAGGCTGCTGAAGTTAAAGGCTAATGAAAGCAGTGTGAGAGGGCATTATGGTCTTCCACAAACACGGAGCAACTGAAGAGGCAATGGAAGGGATTAGTTTGTGCAGCAGAGCAGTTTTGCCTGAGGTTTGCCAGATGTTGAAACGGCAGTGGAGGACGAAGAGCAACATTCAGAACTTGCTGGGTTACTGAGAGTATCCTTCAGGCTTTGCTGCCTCCTGTCATACTTTGTGGACTGGCAAGAGTAGATTTCATGACTTTATGCATTCAGTACTATCCTCAATATACCCCAAATCAAATAGTGTACGGTTTTTTTACTATTATTTAAGCATAAAATCCTTCCTCTAGGAAATATTGTAATGTTTTTTTTCCTATAAAGAAAGCTATTGGTCATTGTGGCAGAAGTGCTTTAATGCAGTAATGTGGGTACAAAAAGTTGAATATCCCCAAAGTCTTGACTTTGGTGGTCTTAGCGTTATGTCTGTCCTCATCAAAAATTGACAAATTATATTTTCATAGCCTTCATTAGGAGTATGTCACACACAGCAATAAATACCGTAGCATGGATTTGAGCAAGACCTTCAGAAAACTTCTTTGAATGGCACAGCTGACAAAAATCAGTAAAGAGCTGGAGCCACTGGTGAAAACAGTAGCATGATTACCTTTTCAGATGAGCTCAGAAATACTGCTTTAGACTAGTCCTTTTTCACTATAAACAGAAATAAGCTTGCTACTGTATCTTGAGAGTATGAGGGTACTTCACAAAACAGAAATACCAAAAAAACAAATCTAGAAATGGAACACATACTTAGATCTTTAGTTGTCATTCAAGCTGTGCCTTTAAAAATGGGCTGGTAAACACCACAGGAAAAAAAGAATAATGTGCTTTTGTTACATAAATCAGAATAAAACAGGTGAAGCTCTTAACTGTCCTTAAAAGGCCAAAACTAACTCTGCTTTCAACTGGAAGTATTCATAATGAACTGAGTGATATGCAGAAGAATTTCTATTTGTATCTTAGGAATGCATAAGTGGAAATATCATGAACAATTCCTTGACAGTTCATTCTCTCCTTAGAAAATATGTTAATAATTTGTACAATCTTTTAAACCTGGCTCTTTATAAAATCTTCCTGGATGCTTCAAACAGAAATACATTCAGGAACCAAATATTTGTTCTGCTCTATTGGTCACACAGACTGGTTTTCCTGTCATCATTTTATTCATGAGTTCTATGTTGCTGACTTTTTTTATTTTTTTAGTCCAAAATTTTTGAAGCCCCTGCTTGGATAAATACAAAAAATTTAAAAACTTTTCAAGTGGATATCAGCATTCATTTCCTGCCTGGAAATGACTTCTTTTTATGTATTTATTCTCTAATGTCATGTCTCTAGCCATTATGAATTCATTATAAATAAAATTAAAAGCAACAAGTAGGCCTGCTGTATATTTTCATTAAGAAGGAATGTACAGATATTCACTTCTGTAAACTTGGCAGGATTCCAACCTTTCTCTTAAATTATCTCTTCTAACTCACATAAGAGCTCACCTGCAAGCTTATCTCATTCTTCTGTCAGAAGAATGGAGGGGGCTCTCTCCATTGAGCTCTGACTTCATTGGAACAAGCCTATCTACACTGGGACTAATTAGAAGCCTGTTCTCCAATGTCTGACATATATTTCATGCAGGACTTGGTCTGAAAACCATTTCCCAGCAGTGGTATAACTACTCCGTTTTTTGTTCAGCCTCATTATCCAACACAGAAAAGGATTTTATTCTATTTTCTCAAAGAATCATGCTCAGAGAGAAGCTACGCTGCGGTAGTCAACTTTATACAGAGTCCTATCCTTAAAGTATGGCTCATACTGCATCATGGTGTGACCTTCCTTTGGCATATCCATGTTCAAAAATGGTTTCAAATATGATTAAAAAATCCTAGTTTGGCTTGATTCATAGCTCTCAGTTGGCACATGAAGTAAATGCAGTTCTTTCAGGGAGAAGGGTCCTGAGGCTGCTATCATCACCCCCATCATTTAGAAACTACTACCTCCAACTGATTAGTGAGGGTATTTCCCGACTCCTCACCAAGGACTTGCTAAATGAAAATGTGTTATTTTTAATTTCTCCTGCTTGCTATTAAATCAAAGACTATTTCTAGAAAAACTGCTGGATGTTCATTTTCCCTCTGACATCAGTCTTTGGTGGTTTTAAGCTAGGTTATCAACACGCCCTCCTCTCATCTCAGTAAAACCAAATGGAAGTAAGGTAACCACAAAATGCACACAGCTGTCTCCTCCTCCCAATAGCCTGCACTAAAAGAAAGCAAATATTCCTTTTCATCGTCTCCTCAGTTAGGCTCACAGAAAACCTGCAAAAGGAAAGCACTGGCTAATATGACTGTAACAGTAGTTCCATATGAGTTGTTTTTAACATCATCTAGTTTAAAAATAAGATGACTTGGGGGAACTACAATGAATTTTAGTTCAAGTTATGACAGTGTCATCATGATACTGTTATCGTGCCAGTGTCTTCAGTGAAAGTGGAGTCAGCTGATAACTTTACATCTGTTGTGACAGAAGTATATTGGGACAATGTGACGACTAAAGATGGGAGGAGACAGGCCCACCAATTTCTCTGCAAGAGGAAAATCTCAAACAGCAGAACAAAGGACCAACATGTTGATCCTGGTCTTTAAAACCTTAGGAGGCTACATGGGTTTGTATGTGTCCTGGAATATAAGGTAGCTTGGGAGCAGGAGGAGGACAAGATTAATCAAAATGGCAGAAGGAGGAGAACAGTTTGACTACAGATTCACAGAAGGTATTCAAGCAAGTAAACTGGGAATGGAAAAGTTGTGATTAAGAGGACAACTAATGGGCACAGGAATCCTAGGCATCTTAGATAGCTCTGATTTTAGCCTAAATATATCTCTGGAATGGTGGGAAAACTGATGCAAATTAAAGCACATGGATGTGTTCATCAGTTTTAGTCAGTCTTCTCTCTCTCATTTCAGAGTCTTGTGAAAAGTTGTGAAAGGACATGTCTGGGAAACCACATGTGCACCAAGCTTATGCTCGGAGGTCCCCACCTGGGGCCTGTATGTGGATGTTGTTCAAGCTCTGCAGGCTTTAATGATCCTGTGACTTGGTATAGTAGGTTCCAAACACAAGAGACTGAGTAATGTCTCTTTCTATCATGAACTTTCTACCATGGATATCTGTGTGAGTCTGTAACCAATCCAGTTATAATGTGACTTATATTTGGACAGAATCATCCCTTGCTTTTTGTTATTCATATTGCCAGATGTTCACTTTCTTATATGCTGTCTTTTTTCTAAAGACATAGCATCTTCTGATATTATGCCTAACCACATCATGCCTGGTGTTCTTTATTTAGTAGGGAAAGCTCCCTTGAACTTATTTTCCAGTATCATTGGAAGTTTGTCTCTAAATGAATGCATTGAACAGAAGAAGAGCATTACTTCTTAGAAATGGGCTTGATGGAAAAATTCAGGATAGCATAAACTTGTGTTGGAATGGGTTGATCTTATCTTTAATCTGAACCTCTCTAGGCCTACTCTCATCTATCATACTATTAAATACTTTCAAAACCCTTTGTTAATAGAAGTGCAAGATGATTAACAGGAACAGCTTCATGAAACAAGGGTTGTGTACAGTCCCATATCAGCAGTAACATTTCTGCTGATAAATTCAAATTTCTTTACATGCTTTATTCCTGGATTCAGTCCGCAGCATCTCACATGTGTTTGTTTTGTGTTGATTCTGCCAGAGAATAGACAGTGTGTCCTCACAATGTGTCATCCAGGCCTAGAACTGTATTTTTCTATTATGCTGTTGTGTCTGGGCTGGTAACAGTCAGTATAGCAGATGTCATTTCCTCCCTAGTTTGCCTGTTTGTTGGCTTTCTAATAAAGTCAGAACACAATTATGCTGAAAAGATTTGCAGATACACTGGGAAAGTTACTTAGGACAGGATATTTTTTATAGCAATATACTGCCAATTATTCATCATGATTATAATTTTGCATGAATAATATATTAAGTTTGATTTTTGAAATCCTCTGTCAGGTCTTAAGCCAGTTTATCTTTGGGGGAATTACCTCTGATTTGCACTAAGCAATATCAGAATCAGACCCGGAATCACAGCACTCTTGCTGTGTGAGTGACATATTGAAATAATTTACAAGACTCCTTGTGCTGTGTTTGCTTCCATCTAGAAGGTAATACTTTTGTGGTATCCCTGAACTGAACTCACAAAGTAGCTAAGTCAAATCAAATTTAAAATAACTGTCAGTTACCTGTATGATTTTAAAGAACTTGGCCAAATTCTCTCCTGAATTACAATACACCTAGGCAGCCTGAGGCTGCTTGCTGATAAAGAATGCAGAAATATAGCTGAAGGAAGAATTGGTCTTATGATCAATAACAGCACTGGATTAACCAGCATATAAACGCTGAAGCAAAATGGAAATGACAGACAGCCTTACCAAAAAGTATGTGTTTCCCCCAAACAAAATCAGGGACAACCTTTCTCCTTGCATGAATCATAAGATAACCTAGAAGTCCATCCTTTCAAACTTTGGTTTTTTAGACCCAACCTAGATCTGACTCAGTGGCTGAGTCAGGCAGTGGCTGGCAGGCATATACTGCAGTGTACAGTGAGTGGGAGGTCAGCTTCAATCCTCGAGACCCCTGAGAAAATCCTACATATGTAAATCTACATCCACAGTTCAATGCACTAGAATATAAAATGGTCCCCAGGCAGAGTCAGGCAGAAAACCATCTGTCATTACCACTTTCCATGCAGTCAAGCACAGTAGGGCTTTGTATTATGCAGTGAATGATCTGGCAGGAGTTGCAGATATGACTCCTACTGTAATTCATCTTAGTCTGTTCAGCTGAGCCAAACTGAGCTTCATCTATCCTAATCTCTAATAGCATTTCAGTAAATGGTATTTTTCAATAATTACTGAGACTTTGCCAACTATTCTGATGCAGATTGACTCAAGTCCCATGTAAAGGGCACATTGGTTGGATTCACTCTGAATTTCTATGGCATGGAACAGTTCCACTCATTGCTGGGTTTGACTGGAACTGTTTGGCCCTACGAGGGAATGTGAAACCCTCTCATACACATAACTAAAGGCTACATTTTAAGGTTTGTGTGTCTAAAGTAGGAGGCTTGCTTGGGAATGGAATTAAAGGATGGAGAGAGTCTGGTTTGGACCAGAAGAAAGGAAAAATAGAGGACTTTTTTTGAAAATTGTAACTTTTTTGGAACTTTTGAGGTTTTCCATTACAGGGATATCTATTTCTAGGTAATAAATCTAATTTTAGAAATGAAACCCTGTGGTTTGATTGATCTTGATTAAATAATAATGAATAGTAAAGGATGTATGATGTTGCATTTGTCATACCTGTTGCATCCAAAGCATCGGCTGGAAGTTTGAGCAGTCTGTTTTTGGACAGAGACTGTATCTGCCTAGACGTTAGCCAGCACCTACCAGTAAGACTGGTTATAGTATTTGGATGGTATTTCACTACAACTGGTAAAGAAAATAGAAGGCCTATTTGTGTTCATAATGAAGTGACGCATTTCCTACATTTTGTGTTTTGACTGTAATCAGCAAAAAATTAGTTCAGCTATCTGGACAAGTAAATCTAATTTTTTCTAGGTGTGGCACTACATTTTTATCATCCAGCTGGATATGGTAAAGGATTTTTTTCTCCTGCCCTTTTGGTGATATACAATGACTGTTCTACCTATAGGATCAGCTGAATAAAACATGTTGTTGATTTCCCAGGAACTGAGAAATCCCAGCCATTCCTCTGACTTGGTTAGAAGTGAGCAAAAAATTGTTGATATTGCCAGGAAATATATTGTGGGCATGCTAAATCTGATCTCTAGTAATCTAAAGAAGGATTAGCTAGTCTTTTTCTAAGTGTATAATATGCCAGTGATTCTTTTGTCTTAGGGAGACATTCGAAGATCAGGTAGCGTTAAGCAGAAGCAATTTTTTTCTGAAGCAGTTTTGGAAAAGTTATGCCATATTAGCACAAGTATATTTCATGCTGTGTGAAATCTAGATGTCCCAAGACATTTTTATCACAAGAGTAAGCAGAACTTGTAGAAAGAGGAGCATCTCTGTATAAATGAATTTATTTTAGCATTTTTTTAATTGTAAGACTTGTGCAATCAGATTTTGAAATTTCTTGGATGATGCAAGACACACCACTCTTCATTTTATATCCTGCTCTTGAAAGTCATCTGCTATCCACAGGTAAGAAACTGTAATCATTTCATGTTTTCTGTATACTGTTTATGTAAATGTAAGAACTTTGCAAGGTTAGATTTAATGTTTCAGTCACTTTGTTTGCAGAATTGCTATAGCCGATCACAAGAAGAGAGCTACACTTTTTTCCTGTTAAGTATTTCCTTACTGTTGTAGCTTTCTGCAGTCTAATAATATAAAGCCACTTAAGCCTTAAAGGTTATGCTTAAGGTTTTGTTTTTGTACACGCATATTTATAGAACAAGTAGGGTAACATACCACATCAGAAGAACAAATGCTATGTTCTTCACATTGCTAAAATAAATGCCACAGTATGGTGTAACACCTAGTTTTGAAAACCAATCCCTTGATGACAGTCAGAAAAACTTGATGCAGGATCCAGCAAAGAAGCTGCATAATCTTTGACCTTTTTGTGGTATGTGACAATTATAGAGTATGTTGCCAAGGAAGCTCCATTGTAGAATAAGCTTCCAGATTGTCTGTTGTCTTTCTGACCTTCAAGCATAATTCTGCATGTACTTCAGATAAAGACAGTTCCATTTAGGACAGTGAAAATGCTTGGAGTTCAGCTAGCACTTTACATCTGCAACCTGTCAGGCAAACATTTTAAGCTTTAATCTAAACGATAATTATATGATACAAGTTAACAGATTGCATTGTAGTCAAATCTAAATAATCCATGTAGCTGAGAGAACATGAAATGAGGCCTATTAAGTGATCTTAATAGTAATACTACTGGATACAGCTCCATACAACACAGCTCAGAGATGTTCACAAAAAGTTATCTGTCTTGCCCAAGGCTGAACATTCATTTATTCATTCAGTGAACTAGTTCTTGTTTTTAGTTCTTTGTTAAGTCTATTAGACCATACTGTCTCCCACTGATTGATCCTACAAGGATAATATTGTGAAGGCATTCAAATATAAATAGAAATAAGATACTTGCTTTCTGTTCTGCAGGTGGGACAAGAGACCATGGAATGTGCAGGCACCCCACACAGGCACTTAACTGCCATCATGGTAGATATCGTATCAAAAATATCTAATTAGGACACATTAATAGAATAAACAAAAGCCACTCATCTAGTCCTAAATCAGCAGCACAATTCTGGAAGTTCCTTCTGTGGTAAGAGCCCAAGCCAAAATCTTAAGCATAACTTTAAGGCTGAAGTGGCTATATATTATTAGACACCAAATGAGCTGAAATGTATCTTACATTCCCTGTCTTGCTTGCATACATAAACCTGTTGATGAACTGGAAGGAGAACCTGCAGATCTCATAGCATCTTTGTAGTGTGTTTCTGAACTGAAAGAGACAAAACAATGTAAAGCTGAGCTGACCTTTTTCTGTAAGCTAATTCTTTCTCTTTGCATGTCCATACTTGGGAGAAAGGCATTAAATAGTTTTGAGCTTCTTCAGGCAAAAGGTTAGAATTTGACACTCCTTGTTGTCCAAAAATAAAAAGGAGAAATAAAAGAGAAAAAGAGATTTATTATGTTTTGAATCAGCTACTGGGAGTATTATTGCTGTTATTTTTTTTCTTTCCAGTCAAAGTCCAAGAAAAATTTATTTTTGTGTGGCTCACCACAAAATGTAATATTTTTTATTTTCTTTACTGAGTGGGAACACAGAAGTGATTCAGTTTTAGAAACTTTTTGGTCAAAAATAGATACATCTCAAACCTTTCTCTCTTCATGGTATGTGAAGACTGGTCAAAGTATAATTTCTTTGCCTACTGTTAGTTCGATTAAACTTCCCAGGGCAGACAGAGTGTTGGACTCCAGAAAATGAATATCCTCCTGCTGCTTCGTAAACAATATCACACCTAGCTGGGAAAGACAGAGGTTTATAGGAATCTTGCTTTTAATGGCGTGTCCTTATTTCCCCCAGTTTTATTGCTTTCAGTACTCTTGTTACTGAAAAGTTAAATGGGCTTGTAGAGTGATTATATTGTAATGCAGATATGGGCCTAGTACGTATGCATGAGAACATAGTTAAGGTAGATATCAAGAGGAGGGAGGAGGAATTAACATAAGATAAAAAAGACACTGGAGGGTTAACGTTGGGAGCAAATTGAATGGCTACCTCTAATGACAGAATGATCCAGCCTTTGCCTGGATTTAGAAAGGAAAAAATGTAGGTTTTCTGTCTCTTTTGACCCCTTTATTTCAAATACTAGCTGAAGTTGCAGTTCCTCATTGCCAGACCAGTTCCATGATGGTTTTGTGTAGGACAGAAGGCAGCCTGAAGAGGTGGAACAGCCTTGACTCTGTCCTTTGGGTTGGTCCCCAAAGGACACGGCTAACCCAGCGGATAGTTTAAGAGGAAATATACCTAAAGTGGATATTTCTTTGTGCACAGCAACACTGTAGAAGATGTGGTAGGAAACTGTATCTTAACATCTCTCTGATGTTGACTTGTGTCTGAATGACAGTATCCAGCCCAGGACTGTACAAATTGCTAATACTTCTATATCAACAACTGGCATTTCCACAATAATCCTTGTGTTTGAAAATATTTTTTCTTCTCCTTTTATGAATAATTGCTACCTTATTGAGTGCTTGATGTAGTCATACTATCAAATATGCAGAGATATTACGAAGTTAAAGACTGCAATTCACTTCTGAAACAATTTTTTGTGAATTTACCGAATGTGATTAATTTCTGCCCTTGCCATGTCTAGCTGATGAATAGATTGCAAAGCTAGAGGGGCTGTTGTGAATGTGAGTTTCCATTGATAACATAAACAAAAGGACTACCCTGACTAATCCTCACTTGAGTTGCAGCATGTGTTTTAGAAACAAGCAGATAAACATTTGCAGTGATGCTAAATCTTCTAGAACCTTAGGTAATCTGTTAGGTACTTCCCTCATTGCTTCAAGAAGTAATCTTATTTCTATCTTCTAATCTTCAAGAATTGTTCTTATTTCTAATCTAACGTTTCAAGTCACTGGATAACTCTTGTATCATTTTTAGCTATCCTGAAGGACCTGCAATCACAGTTTTGCTTGAAATGCAGATAATCACACTAAGTCCCTCTTTCATAAGATATCCCAGTTTTGCTCCTGGAGTTCTTCTGTGTTTTTCTCTGCCATTTTAAATTGTTTCCTATCCTTTAATTTTCTTGTAACAGTTTTTTTGGGGGGACTTACTCATTTATCTCAATTCATGCATGTATTTCATATAGCCTTGTTTGAGATATTCTTAGAAATTTTTAAATAGACAAATGTAAAACAAAAGACCCTGCAGCTCCCCCTCAAACAGCCAGAATAACAAACTACACTAAATCGAGCAACAGAAGACACTTACAAACATTAAGTCATATTGTCAGAGCCTCCCTGTGCCACCAGAGCTAAGGAAAGAATCCAGGACTTGCAAGTCAGTATAGCATTATACAGTCATTCTCAGTCTTTCTTTCTCTGCTTGAGAGAACTTCATACTAAAATGTAACTGCTGTAGCCTTAGAGCTCACCTGTATATCCTGGTTAAAACATGCACATGGAGGTAGGAGAATGAGACTCAATCAGTTGATTCAATTAATGCAAAAAGAGGACCAAGTGCAGATTTCTACATTGCACATGAACAGGCAAAACTCCGAGTTATTTATCTTGGTGACAGAGGTGGGGGTAACTCCACATTAAATAATATCTGAGCAGGGTTTTTTTAATGTCTCAGACTGGGATCAGACATGTATCTTTTCTGGACATTAACCATTTATGATTTGCTAATTATGGACCAGATGACATTTTAGGGTGTTAATAAACAAATGTAAGGACACTAATTAGTATAAGAAACCCAGTTTCTAGTGCTGGGATTTTTTTTTAACCATTATATCTATCTGTTCATATCTTGCATGCAAACTATAGAAGAAACATAAAAGTTCTTATGTCTGGTCTATAAAACTCACTTTGCTACCTATAGATGAACATCATAAGAATGAATGCATGATTTCATATAAGTTTCGCTTGTTTATTTTGATTGGATGCTGATAGGACTGGGCAGAAAAGCAGAAGCAATGGTCCTGACCATGGCATATACTTCAGCAGATTTCTAGAAGCAAAATACTTAATTTAAAGCAGTTTTCAACTGATTTAGAGCTTGACTTCACTAGAGCTGCTCTAACGTAAATTCGTCACTTGCTAGCGTGACCAGCCTACAGCAGGGGGGCAGATTAGTACAGCGTAAATGATACTAATCCTCTAGTGCCTTCTCAGAATTCTTGTTATCCCAGTAATGACAGAACTTCTCCTACAGTTTTTTGGGAAGGAATACATTGGGTAACTCCATTTCATATAGCTCAAAAAATCCTGGGATATGCTCTACTAAGTGTAATGTCACATGCAGTTGGAACTCAACCCAAAGCTTTTACCAGCTTTTTTCTTAACCCTGGCTGTTCTATTCTCCAGTGCTTTGCACCATGCAGGGACAAGCACTTCTTCATGGCTTAAGGAAACACAGCCTGGCTTATCTCAGCTACTGCAGCTGAGCAGCATCACCTTAAATGCAAAAGGGTTTTCTGAACCCATGGGAGGAATGAGATACAAGTTTCTTTTCCTTGACCCGCTCGGGACATGCCAAAGTGGCATCATTTTAATATATATTCTGCAGATTCTTCCTACTCCCAAAACATCAGTCCACTGAATGGACCCTTTTCTCTAGAATGCTGTGATGGATATTGTTGTTTAGTGCAACTGAAGGGCAGCACAGCTGTTCTGCATTTGACTGAAAGCTTTTTCCAGCAAGTCACAGAAAGTTTTGTGCTGAGCTGAATTCCAGTCTAAATAAACAAGTTAAATAAAACCTCCTAGAAGCTCCTTCCTATCTTGATGCACTCTCACTTGTCTCCAAGTATTTTCCCTAATCACGCTTTGCTCAATACAAAACAATAACAAAATTATGTTCTTGTTTATAAGAGCTGTCTGTGAAAAGCTTGGAATTGTTCAGCAGTCACTGAAAACATATTAGCTATGATCTTTGAGGTAGTGGCACCTGAAAAAAACAATACTATTTGTGTAGTTATTGCTTATTGAAAGCTTTGACACATGAGAAATTTATGACTGGGAAGCATTACCATGGGCAGCTCTTCTGCTTTTTTGCAATAGTCTTATTCCACAGTAAATATGAAAGACTTTATCCATCAATGAAAGAGAGAGAAATAACTCAAATTACCTCATGTTTATCCTTCAGTGTCACGTGGGGAAAAAGTGTGGAGAATGTTACTATGTTTTATCTGTTCTGGGGTAACTTGTTTATGTGTCAAAGCCCTGAGATAAGAAGTCTATCAAAATTGTGGCCAATAACCTTTTGTTTTTGAACAGTGCAGAATAATAATTGCACAACAAAGTTTCTGGCTTTTGGTCTTCTTTTATTTATGTCAGCTCACTTGGAATTTTCCCTTCCTCTTCACAAACCAAGTTGTCATTAAGTACCTCTGTGTCATAAATGATAGCCTCACTAACCCTTGCCTGCTTGAAGAAGATATTTCCTTGAAAAGGAAACATATATTCTCTAGATTTCATGCAAATTGGAATGTCCCTCCAGTAGGAAATTCCAGCATTTCATTGCTTGATTTCAGTCCCTATCAGATTGAATAAGTAACCAAAATTTTTTCTTTGTGCTTGCAATGAAACGTTCCAAAGTGGGTATGCAGAAACAACCACATCTCATCATGTTTTTCTTTTACTGAAATTAAATATTTCAATATTGAAGAATGAAAATGTGTTGGTTTGGTTTGTTGAGCTGACCAAAAAAAAAAATCTTTACTTCTACATTGAACTATGCTTTCCTAGCATGGTAAATTACCTTCTGGGTACAAAAATTATCTCCTGAGAATGGGAATGTTCCCATTCTACCCTCTGAGATGGGTTTTCTTCTTAGGTGAAATCTCCCGTGAAGCATTAATCCACTAAGCCAAATGATTGCACTGCATTAGGCAAAGACTCGGTCAGAGACATGTTTTATTAGGTATCTGAATTAGGTATCTGAACCTAAACTTTCAGGAACAGTGTCATGATATGCTGAAGTTAGGTCCTCAAACTTTTTAAGCTTCTCTCCTAATTTTGATTTTTTTTTGGTTAGTGTTTTCTTATCTATAAATTTAAAAATATTTCCAAAGGGGCTTTTCCTCTGATTTTATTTTTTTGCTTTTGGTTATTTCTGTGTATAACTTAAGGACTGTCAGTGAATATGACTGTTTGGCTGCATTTGTTGCCCACCAGATGTTTGAGTTGTTAAAATCCTCACTGAGTTTGGCATTCTGTAATAATACGTTATGAGAATTGTTTCACCATTCACTGCAAAAAGGGCATTGTCAGCCATGACCTATCCAAGATACCCTGTTCTTTCAGTCCCACGACATACTTGAGTCTCTCAGTGTGCTTCAGTGCTGTAGCCTCTTAACATGGGCATATGGTACAAGGATTAGCATGGAGTCTTCCCCCAGTATTTGCCTTTCCCTTTTGCTGTGTCAATAGCCCTGTGCCCAGATTGCACAGTATTTTACTGATCTGCAACACTATTTTTCTTCCTTCAGTCATGATCGTTGCATATTATATGAAGCTCAAAGTTAGTAACTTCCTGTTACCAAGACTTAGAGTTGCAATATTAATGTACAGCTCTGCAGTAACCATCAGATTTATTAGATTCTGCCATGCACATTTGTAATATGGCTAAGACATACCAGCATGTTTGGGATTTAGAAACCACACAGATGCAGAACATTTTACAACAAGTATTTGAGGCAGTTTAGATTACTGCTAAAATGTTCCAGCATGCGGAAAAAGACAGATCGTCTAATTTTGAACAACACTTATAAATAAAGTCATGCAGAACTGAGTTACATAGACTGAAGAAAATCTTAGCGGTGGTCTCTGAAGGACTAGTCACAACTGAAATGTGATTAAATCTGCTGGGGCTTCTATATGACCGTGTATTAGAGAACTTGGCAACTAATGTCCATCGTATTAAGAATTAGTTCAATGATGAAAGTATGTTTTTTAAAGACTGTCAGCTGTATGGTGTGTTTAAGAAGCACTATTATTTTACCATAAAGCAATCCAAGGGGAAGACTTTTATACAGAAGCATACAGATACGGATATGGAGGCCCACAGGCTAAACCTTTTTTTACCATTACTTTTTTGAAGATTAATATTATACTAGGTTATTTTCTTATAATCTTCTTATAATCTTCTTTCATTGATTAAAAAGACTTATTCGGTATTTTTATTGCCAATGTCGAATATTCTGATTAGTCAGTAAATCTGACGTCTTCTTTTATAATAAAGAACTAGAGTATATAACACTGAAAGAAAGAGTATAGCGATGAGTGGTTGGAGAAACTGCCTTGTAAGCCTGCTTTAAAACACAAACAAAACATTATCCAAGTATTGAAGCCAAAGGAGAAATTAAGCAGAAGACGGAGCTCAATTCAGCTGTCACAATAGGAGGAAATGCTCTTTCCGATTGCTGGTTTAACAATCAGATGGAGAATTTAGCTGGGCTTTGTTTTTCTAATTATTAAATCAAGAGGCTAAAAATATCAGGTCACTGTCACAAATAGAGCTGGGCAGGCTTTTTTAATGAAAATTTATTTAACAAACATAGCCTTTGTATGGTGTGACTTACCCTTTAAGTCCAGTGACTGCTCTGTTGCTTTCGGCCGGATTTCAGAAAGGGAGGGAGCAGTACGGAGCTGGTAGAAGCTGTCTGGGGCTCTCAGAAGTACTCTTTCAGACCTAGTCATCAGCACCACAGAAATAATTGAAAAAGGCCATTTCAGAGCCTCGTCAGGGCAACCTGAGACCAAGAACACAGATGGAGAGATGGAAGTAGCAGTGGGTAGGACCTCTCAGATGGAGAACTYTGTTACAAAGGGAGGCACTGGAGAAAAGCTGCTAAAAGTGTGATGAATAGCAGAGTAGGTGAAGTCTGCAGGAACTGAAAAGGTGATAGTCAGTTATTCCAGTGGATGATCTGTAAAATGGGGAAGCGGAATTAAAGGGCAAAGGTCTGGAAGGCTGCCAGAGCCTGACAGGCTTTGCTCTGGGAAAAGGCTCCATAAATCTTCAGTGTGGCTTTGTATGCATATAACTGGCGCACTTGCACCAAGGGTTGTACTGCTACAGGCCTTTTGCCTCTTGCCTTTCCACGTGATACATGCCTGATCGTCTCCGTTTAGATATTTGTACCAAGCCTCCTTATTTCAAATGACCTCCTCAATTTGTAGCAGAGAAGCTGGACAAGAGTCCTATTTGCAGAGTGTGTCTTTTGTGGCTGCCTTCATGATCCTACCTGCTGCCTAGCCACCCAGCTTGCCTGCCCACACAGCCAACATCACGGAGCTGTTTGTTTCTTTAGTGCAGTAGTTAAGATATTGTAAGGTGAAGTCCCATGTCTGAATAATGCTTACTGAAAGACTTGTAGGATTTGCCAGATTTACCATCAGGAAAACAATTGACAAGCAGACACTACTTGTAATTAATGTAGAAAAGAAATTCTAGCTTTCAATCTGCTGCCTCACAATTTTTTTGAAGTGCAGTTGGACCATTTGATTATCTCATCTGCTCTTCTATATAATATAGGCCATGCCATTTTGCCTAGTTATTTCCACAGAAGAAAAGCAAAAGACTCACCTGCTTCATGAAGATATACACAGAAAATGAATATTTGTTACAAACCCACCCCATAATAACTGTGGGTTGGTGGCTAATTGATTTTCTTGAAGCACACACTGACAGTTTATGTCACACTTTATAGTGAACCTTGAGAACGGATAGGCTGGCTTTAAAAAAAAGGACAATCTTCTTGTGAGAATTTGGGGCATGATTAATGAGTTTTTTAAATTTTTAAATCACATTTGAATGCAAAAAAAAAAAAAAAGAAAGAAAACAAAAGAAACCCTGCTTATGGAGACTATCAGTGGGAAGTATGTGTTTTTAATTTCAGTAATATTTGTTTATATGTACCCAGAAAATTTATTTTGCCCAAAGGAGAGAGGGAGGGAGAAGAAAAACCAAAGTTTTGTATGAAACTTAAAAGGAAAGGCTGTCCCAGGAAAAAGTATTAGTTTTGAAGAATACTTGAGTTGTCATAATATTGTGACATTCTTATTCAATTTTGAATGTGATGATGTTTTAGGCCATGGACGAATTGCTCTGCAAGTTGTTGGGGCCTGCATTTGAGCCTCTCCTGGAGTGATTTGATGGCAGGACAGAAGTGGTGTCTGGGGCTGTGGAGCCGGTGTGCGTTCTTTAACCACTTCCATGCAAAATGCAGAAGCTAAGCCTGTCAAGGAAGATGAGCATAAGCTAAGCTATCG
Source organism: Apteryx rowi (assembly GCF_003343035.1). Lineage (NCBI taxonomy): Eukaryota > Metazoa > Chordata > Aves > Apterygiformes > Apterygidae > Apteryx > Apteryx rowi. The sequence goes on along the minus strand of NW_020450677.1, from coordinate 138,603 downwards.
AAGTTCACAGAGAAGCAGATAAGGAAGGTTTACTAGTCCTGCTCTGCCGAGAGGATGATAACCTCTGTCAGCAGAACAGAACAGGCAGCTGGGGGAGCAGCGAGATTTGTCAGACATACTCTGATATCAGAGGATATCTGACCATGCCTTTAGAGCGCTGTGTGCTGTTGTAGTATTTGAAGACCTTTTGACATATTGAAATTCTGGACAGCCCTTTGAATTTTTTCCTGTTTCTAAAGAAACGCGGACTATGGTTTGTGAGAAGTCCACACAGATCCCTCAAAATCTGAAATCACAGTGGATTCAAAATCCTATTCTGTTTGGGAACTTATCTTCAAAAGATGAACAAAGTTGTTGTCTATAATCTGAATTGTAAGGGTAGTCCTTTCTTAAATAAAAAACATATTTTGGAGAGTCTGTGTCCAGGCTCTGACAGCACTACCAGGCCTCCATGTCCCTGCCCAGGCCCCAGCCCACATTTCAGCCCAGCCCGGAGCCGTCATTCCCTGCCCTCGATGCCACAGCAGTGCCAGCTCCAGCCCTGCCACGGCCCTGTCCCTGCCCCTGCCTGGCCATGGGTCCCCCAACCCTGACCCTAACCCCAAACCTGACCCAGGGCCTGATTTCCCAGCTTGACCTGAGCCCTGCCTTGTCACCATGGACCTGCTGGTGATCACCGGTCCTGACCCTAACCCTGACCTGTGGATTGACTTCCTGGCATGACCTCGACCCTGCTGCATCACCATCATGTTGTTTTATGATCTGGACTGTAGTTTGGACCTGGCCACCACCTCTGGGCCTGCCCTGCTCACCTCCATTGGGTACTGTGGGACTGCCCTGCTGGCTGTGTTATCCCCTTGGCTCCCAGCTYGCCTTTCCTTGGGGATCATCTGGCCCTTGCTGCTCCATGACAGTCTCATCGAATTGGCAGGAAAATACTTGTAATTTAGAATTTGTAGGTTTCTATCACATGATCAGAATTGTTCTCCTGCTCACCATCATTCATCATTGTCATCTTGGAAATACCTTCTGCAGGAATGCCAGTTACAACAGCCAGGGTACCCCTGTCCCAAAAGCGAATGTCATAAACCGCTTGCTGTCCCCTTCCCCACTTCACAGTCTGGGGCTGACTTCTTATCACAACCTTTTCTACACGGCAGCTTTATAGCTCTCTTTTGCAGTGCTACCCTCATGACTCTGCAGTCTTGGGAGGGACAAAATCCCAGACATGGTCCTAGAAATCCCTATGCTTTGTTACCGCCTTTGCCATCCCTCATCACCTTCACTTTCATTCTGGAAGGAAAGTAATTCCCGTTCTTCTAATCCAGTGCCAGTCTCTGGGACCTCAGAACCTCTTGCTCGCAGGCCTCTTCACAGTGTATGAATGCAAAACATACTGAACATGTATTTTCTGTGTAAGAACATTATTTCAGATGACTGTCTGGCAGAGAAAATGTTTCTGGATTGGAAAAAACAGACTAGCTTGTAAATGCTGCCAAAAGCACTGAATCTTTTTTTGAGGGCAGACACTTTGGATGCTTTAGCTGGCAGAAAAATCACTGAGGGATATTTTTCAAAATATAAAATACTGTCCTTTTGAAAATGACCAGTTCTTTAGAAGAATGTAAAGTGTATTCACGGGATACTGGAACCCAGCCACTTGACACTGCTAGTGTAGGAACAGTTCTTGCAGATCAAAACTGGATTTTGTCTTTTAATAGTACTAGTAAAATGGACCAAAGGAAACTCTTGCATTAGAGCAGGAGTTTATTTTTAGGTAATGCAGTGGCTGAAAATAGAATTTCCTATACATAGGAACCACATTTTGCCTCTGGTGTGAATGTTTGTRTCTGGACAGGCTTGGATATGGCTGCTGGTGACAGCTGAATTATCAATTCTGTGCTGATGGCAAGCCACACTTGTATCGCTTTGGAAGCCTAATGATGAGCTAGTGGAATGCTGAACCCAGAGTCATAGACATACGCTTAGAGAAAAAAAATTCCTATCTGTGTTATAGGCACCAGTTTTGTAGGCATTCTCTGAATTGCATTTGAAATGCAGTGTCCTTGCTCACTGTTGCCTCCTGGGGTTTTAGAAATGTTGTTGAATTAATTATATAAAGGTCTGTCCTTTCTCCCCTTTGTTCTGTATTTTTGTTTGTGCCTGTCCTTTCATCACACATCTTTGTGAGCAGAGTTCAAATAGACTGGGGGGAAAGAGGAGGGGCCATATAGGCCATTAGACTAGTGGACCAGCACAGTGAAGATCATGTTAAGTATTGTCTGCCTGGTTCTGTCAAGCTGACCTATAAATTATCATTACACAACTTCGTAACATGAGCTATAAAAATAAGTATTGAGAAATTAATAGGTCAGAGAATGAGAGTGAGTTCATTCTGTTGTGATTTCAAAACCACAATAGTTTCCCCCTTTCCTCTTCTCCCTCCAGAAGCAGAAATGAAATTACGTCATTTTAGCTAGGTTTGGCTGTCAGTTTTTCCATAGTTCTCTTGTAGATTCAATAGTTCAGAATTCATTCCTATTTATTTTTAACTGGTTTTGTTCTTTTTCTTTTTCTACTTATTATTCATCGAAATTCAGCCATTCACAGTATATTGGATTCTAGATGTTTTTCTGAATTATAATGAAAGGGGTTTTTTTAGTATATGCCTTTGAAAGATGCTACATTGAGAGCTTTCTCGACTGTAGTCTAACCACACAGAAGGTATAATATATACATATTAGCATCAGTACTGCTATATTGGTATTAACATTTTGTCACAGTCCGGATCTAGAAGGACTCACTACTCAGAAAGTGATTTTGTTTTTAGAGCTCACATGTAAGCTGTTACCAGTTAGAGGTGCTAATTAATCAAAAAATTGATGTATAAAGTTATGATACTTAAAAAGATGAAAACAAGAAAAAATTACTGATTTAATAAATGGAAAAAAAAGATTCTCAAATTTTGAGATCTGTAGGATTGTAGAAGAGTCTCTTCTAGAAACCAAAGTATGTGAATTAATCCCTCTGATACATTCAGAGCACTGAAAATATGTAGCGTGCAATACATTCTTAAGTACAGCCTTTGAAAGTGAACAATACAGCAACACAAAACATACTTCTTATTCAGATATAGACAGCATTTTCATATAAAGCAAGGCAGTGCACTCTTAGAGATCCTTAAGCTAATTCCAGCTAGCAAGTGTACACATGAAATGATGCAGCTCAAGTCTTGGCACAGTACATGCATATGCTGCAAGGTCCCTGTGGGTGCAACTGTAGTGATTCTTTTTTTGAAGCCAGCTCCTACAGCACTAGTTGAGAAACTGAAGTGCACAGTTTAGATAAGACATAGGAGGATGTAATAGTTATTCTGGAATATTTACAACTTCAAAGAACAAAACTCAGAAAGAGGTATTATTGCCTAGAAAAGTGATTCTGAACCAAAAGGAATCTAGATTATTTAATCCATGGTTTAAAAACATCTGAGAACTGCTGAAATGGAAGCTTCGTTTCAGTAGAAAACAATGACATGTATCAATTCTGATATTTAAATTTTCCTTCACATTGGGTCATGCTGTGAGTTCAGTGACTTTTTTTTTTTTAATACTAGTGACTACCTGAAAAATGAATATCAGTACCAAAGACAAACCCATCACAGTACATCCATGGGCAGCTCCTAGGATGGTTTAGTTATACTAAGTCATAACTTAGTACAGTCTTCAACTGCCTGTTTCCACTCTAGGGGGGAGTTTTCTAAAACCATATTCATGTCAGAAACTTGCTTCAGTAGAAGCTCAGTTCTTCACTGTTGCAGGTGAGTGCCATCCTAACAAAGCTAGAGAATTATGTTTCCTTTTGCTTATTCTTTCTGGTACCTTGGTTCCTGCCTGCATAGTTATGGTTATCCAGGCTTGGATGGGTCTCTCTGGGCCAGATATTTCAAATCAAGTCCATTTGTATCAGCCATAGAGGTGTAGCTCGGATCCAGAATAGTGTCACATTTCTTCCTTGGTGCCCTGGCTTAGAGAGCCAGCTGGCTCCTTCTGCACTCACATCAGTGTCAACCAGCAGAGGCAGCCTGGGTGACCAGGACAGCCAGGGCTCAACTGCAAGTTCAAGTGTGAAGCTGACGTGACGATGTCCTTGGCTAGCTGGGCTTCAGTAGTGGGGGTGGAGGGTTCCGTTCCCCTAGGACTGTGCTGACGCCAGGTAATTTGGTGACTCTTCTTATGCATCCAGGAATCAGCAGGAAGAGACAGGCTCTTCCAGAGTGTGATTATAGGACTGTCTAATGCTCTTACTCTGACTCATCCTTAGGAGCAGCCTATCAGTCTCCATTTACTATTTTGGGAGCCTGGCAATGCACATATCTCAGCTAAATCTCTTTGCTGAATGACTAAGGAGCCAGGTTCCTAACTAGCACTCTGAATCATCTTGCCAGGGCCAAGCATCTAACTTTTTAGTTATTGAAACATCTGAGTTGGAGATGTCTTACACCAGTCTCTGATAAAATCAGGAATCAAACCCAGGAATCCTAGTTCACAGATTTTTTTCCTGTAACCATTAGAAAACACATTGTACTTTTCTACCTCTAGGTATTTTATTTTCCATGATTTCAGCTGTCCTTCTGAAACTGAGACATATACTACCTGCAAGACTGAGCTTTCAGACACACTGCAGAAATCCTGATACTAATAGAATCAAACAGAGATTGTCTTTTTTTTTTAATTTCATAAGGTGTAGATTTTAATGAGTTAAGAAAAGGTGTTATTACCTCTTTGATTTGGTGTTTTGGTGTCTGTAAGCTGTTCACTTGCTGCAGCTCTCAGAAAATTTTCTTTGTTTACCAAATCAGATCCAGATTGTTAAAAGCCACCTTAAATGTGCACATCCCTGAACAGTAATATCATCATTTTGGCCAATATGGGTTTTTTTTAGACTCAACTGTAAAGTACACATTTGTTATAATGGAAAATCTGGATTCAGTGAAAGACTGTTTTCCACTAATGATACTTAGACACCTTGAGCCATATCAGTGGGAGCCCATGTGCTATACTGGAAGCTGTGCTAAGGACTCTGCCTTCAAGTTGTCTGCTGGAGAATCCCAGGGCAAAAGGAGGACACTTACATGGTTACAACTCTTAAATGACGTTGCACACACTGATTTCTCCTCTCAACTTTTCATGATTTCTCTCTTTGTGTTTAGCCCTTCTAGGGTGACTAGTGGATCCAGATCTTTCCTAGCCTTGACTAAACTGAAGAATGGTGGTTTGATCTGGAAATGCCAGCTCTCCAGAGAAGCAATACAGGAGCAATTCTTCAGGATGCTTGTATTTTTTCTTCGTTTTTCTTTCCCCAGTCCTTGTCTCCATTTGGTGAGGCACTGGTTCCACCTTAGAGAGCTTCTGGACTATTACTTGTAATTTTCTCTTGGGACTAGTTGTGGTGAATCTACAGACTTCATCTTCACTGCCTCATTTGGATCCTCAGCTTTTTCCAGGGGAGCCCAGAGATTGATAACCTTGATGATTAGTCAGATGAAGTGGTTCAGGTGCCACAAGAAAAGTAGTTTGCAACCTGCTTTCTTCTTGTGGAATACCAAACTCATTGTTTCTGGCAGGTAATTCTCTAGTTTTTTCTAGCTACCCAGACTTCCTGTCCCTGACAGTCTTTATGCATACCCCTTATGTTTTTGGATGTTTCTCAGTTTAACCACCACCTTCTGTTACAACTGGTATTACTCATCATGGAACTGAATAAGTTCGATATGGATATAAGTCTTACAGACATTACTAATAATGGGCTACAGTATGATCAAGATGAGAGAGGGGTTCTCCTGTAATGTAAACCCTCTGTCCTGGTGTTGCTGCTTCAGTGGGAGAAAGGGATTAAAATAGCACCTGCTRTGCAGATGCTCTTGTATGTTGATACATTTAGCAATAACTTAGTTTGTTCCTCTTCCGTTCTTCACGGTATGTTATTGCAAGCTTGTGTCTAATTTAATCTCCCTATTTAGCTTGTGGTTGCCTGCTTAGTTTTTAGAATTGTTTTCAATTTCCTCGTGAATTCCAAATGACAACTTTACTGTGCACTGATATGTGCTTGGCTCACAGGAAAAACTGATGGCTTGATTTATGTGAATTCTCATTACACTCTTATCCCTTGGTGTCTTCAACTCTTGCTCCAGGAAGAAATGACAATAGATAAGACAGATCCAAAAGGAGAGGACCAGTGGAGTGCCTGCTCTGGCAAAGCATGACAGGTGCTAAACGTAGTCTAAAAACCATCCAGAATTGTAGCATTATATTTAGGAAAACAGGGTTAGTTTCTCAGCATCAATGACACCATTTAATTCCTCTTTTGGCAGACAGGACATTTGACAAAGCCTTCTTTCAATAATCAGGAAGAAAATGGCCAATTATTTGGAAGAAATCTTAGATAGGATGCAAGATGTACCAGCCTTGGAAGTAATTTCCGGAGGACTTGAACTTATTTAGTAAATAAATTTGCAAGTATGAAACAACTTTCTAAGAAAGGTAAAAGGGGCACACTTCAAAAATCATTCTTATGACACCTGTCATCACTTAAATTTAGAAGATCTGACCTAGATGTGAGGATGTAAAATCATCTCTGTAAAGATAGCTAGTCCTTTTTGAAGCTGTGCTGAAATGTGTTCCCTCCTGGAACAGGTCGGTGTTCTTGTCTGAGACAGACATGTCTCTCTCCTTCCCTCATGCGTTTTCTCCTCCTATCTGGCTAACATGGCTGCTTTATTAATAAATAATTTATTATTAATAAATTTATTAATAAATTAATAAAAAGTTGCATAGATGTTCTAAGCTTCAACACTGACTTCACATTGATCTTTGCTGTAATGGCACTGATGCTAATAGAGTTGCTCTGGGGACACATTTGTCCTGGAGCAGAGGAATGGGGCAAGTGAGTGTCTGCTGTTGGCCAAGGCATGGCCTGTCCCTACAGTGCCTCAGTAGAACTGAGAACTGAAGTGAGGTATGTGATTCTTTTTGTTTTCACTTTACATATCTGTTCAGTGGGAGAAATCTGAATTGTCACTGTCTGAAAACACAGTTTATAATAGGTAAGGTTTCCTACGTATTTCTTAAGAATTTAATTTGAACAAATGTTAAGGGATCCATAATATGTTTATCGGGCAATTCAGTTACTGTATAGAAAGGAAAAAGCCAACCCAAAACCTCAGAGGAAAAATGAAAGGCTTATTGAGGCCCAATCTCTTATTAGTTGGCTACCTTTCCAGTTGTCTTGGGCCTGTTTGCATTGGAGCAGTGTGAGCTTGTCACTAGTCTATTAGTATTTTCTCATATCTCCTCTCAGCTGTGAAGCTATCTTGCTTCTGTTCACCTTCACTGTTGAGGATCTTTTGATTATACATGTCTGCATACCCAAGCAGAGAGGTTACATTACCTACTTGTACCACACTTGTTTATGTATGGTGGAAGTCATAACCTTCAGAGCAGCCTTTTCTCAAGGAAAAGAGAAACTAGTCAGTCCCATACCTTCCTGTAATTATTTTGGTGGTGTGTTTGCAGAAAGCTAGCCAAAATCAAGCCTTTTAAAACCATCCTAATACAGGTCCAGAATAGTGTTAAATTATTATATGTTCATTAATACTGAACATGGGGATGTTAGCTTGAGGACATCTGTATTTTGTATTAGTATCTACACTATTTTTCTTGTACTGTCTGTGAATGTAATTAGAAAGTTAATAAATATCTGTACTGAACTGAAGAATTTGTTCATTTTAAGAAATCCTGTGTAGACCTTTTCAATCATTTTATTTTGTATCTGCAATAATGTCTTTTATGCTTGACTTTTAGCACTCAAGTTTAATAAAAAACCATTCTTAGATAAGGCATATAAGTTTAAATGATCATCTGATTAATTGACTGAAACTCATTTACATTTTATGTCATTCTATTCTTTCAGGAAGCAGACTTCTATAGTAAAGGTCACTTCCTTTTGGGTTTGAATATGCCAATTTGGTACTCCCTTCCTTTGGTGTGAATGGATACTATGGGCAATGTGCACTTTCAGGTATGTCTTTATGCTCTTCTGTTTGGAACACTCATCCCTGTCTTTTTTTTTTTTTTTTTTCCATATTCACTACAGTACGCAGAATCCTTTCTAAATCAAGATCCTGTAAATTGCTTTTCACCATAAAATCTGGACTTTTGAATGAAGCTTACTCTTGTAGCTTCTCTACTGGCATAAGTATTTTTGGACTCAAATTGCAAACACATATGTGATATTTTCATTGCTTTTCCTTCATCACTCCCATTCTTTTTACCAAGTCTAAAAAAGAAAAAATAACAGGGTCACAAATCAACTTCTGTATCTCTAATCATTGGTTTCATCAGCTAAAATGTGAGATGTCTGGGGAAAATAAAGTCTTTCCTCTGCTAATTAAAGATGCACTTTCTGTAATTAATACCAATTATTACTGAAATAACTTTGAAAAAAGGAAGCAAGGACAACTTTTTGGCCATGAATATTAAAGTTCTGCCAGTGCATTTAAGGAGGTCAAATGATCTGACGACATGCCTGAACCCTCATCTGGTAAAATAATAAAAAGGCATAAGAATTCCTGTATAGCCTTCCAGTTTAGCTAAGGGGTCTCTTAAAAAGAAATGTGGTATGTATGGAGGGGAAAAAATGTAAAAATATAAAAAGGCAACAATTAAATGTTTTTATTTGTGTCTTCTAAAATGAACAGCTGTAATATATTACTGCATATTGTCCTCATCTATATTTTTCTTGGCATAGATACGTTTCAGTTTAACTGAAGGCTGATTACAGAGATTTTCATCTTCTGCTTTTCCTAGCTACAGTTTTAATATTGTCATGTTGTTCTGTCAGTTTCTTATGGATGGGGACAATCTGTGAAGAAACACTATGATATATAAGGAAATGATTATGAAAAATTCATCCTATTTAGTTTTGAAAATATCCGGTGTAAAGATACTGATAGCATTTTTGAGACCTTCACAACAGGCCTGATCCAGTGAAGTCAGTGCAAGTCTTTCCACTGACATCAATGGGCAGTGGGTCAGGGCTCATTCATGTGCTACTTCTAGCTGTTTTCTCCATTCTTTGATTCTACTGTGTTTTCATGCTAAGATTTGTTAAAGTTGATAGAGAAAATTCTTGCCTTTTTTTTTTAATTCTACATGGGTGATAAATTTGGTGTTTATAAGCATCTTCTTTTGCAGCAAGTTTTACCAATTGTTTAAAGATCCATTAAAATAAACTGCATTTGTGCTGAGAGGACATAGATATACAGGGACAACTGTGTAGGAGCAGTTTTGGCCAAGGATCCCCAAAACCCAGAAACTTCTAATGTAAAATTTGTCATGGGACTTCAAAGTTTCTGTTTCAACTTCTCTGTGCAGAAGACTTGCATATCTTCAGAGTTCCCCTGCTAAGGAGTTCATATTAACCCTAACTGGCACTGTTTGATTTGACTGTTGCCAAGCTGGTCCCACAAAACCACAAAAAAGAGTGAAAAAGATGTGCTTTTCTTAGAGATTTTTAGTTCATAGAAAAGGAATAAATCTTGTATAATCTCAGTGTAAATGAGTGTTCTGCCCTTTTTTAAATTGAAATTGCTGACAGGTGGCCAAAGCCACTCATCTTAGTATTCTGTTCTGGAGTAATATTGGATTTAAGTAAGGAAAAACCCAGTGACTGACAGTTGCTTGAAGGAGAGGATGGTTGGGTTGTTTTTCTGGAGGACAAGTAGTTTGGAGAAGGGAGGTGAAGGGATGGGGAAATGGTATGAGATGTGGGACAATTCTTCACATTGGGTTGTTGGACTGGCATCCAGAGAGGGTGAGTCAGCCTTCCTCTGTTAATTTTGCAAACATCTCAGCAATTCAGTGATCAGGAAAGTGATAGCATCAGGAGTGACAGAAGGAGGAACTGAGACAGACTTGTGGAGTCTGTCCTCATAACTGTGATAGGACAGTAGTGAGCAAAGGTTGGTATGGGTCATACAGTCTTCCTGTAAACAACAGCAGCCTTTTTCACAGTGAAATGTTGCTGTGCATCACATTTTGTTTGTCTTTATAAAAAGAACAAAATATCTCCCCCCATCAATTCCCCATCAGAGTACAGTAATGAAATACTCAGCTGCAGATACAGCAAAACCCATTCCAGTTCTGCTCAGTTATTGTCCGTCTCCTCTTTAGCAGATGGCTGGACGATGATGTCTGCAGTAATAAAAATATTAAAAACAAAAACTGCCAGCTTAATTGGAAAACTGACTAATTTCTATTTTTATAATGTGGTACATGAAGGCATTATTTCTGAAGCCAGTAATGGCCAGATTCAGTAATGGCCATGTGAGAACATTTAGTGGTAAGATGAAGCACTACTGGACTGCTCCATCCCTCATCTTCTGAAAAGAGAGGGCACCTCACAGCATATCCAGAAAAGGCAGGAAAAATCTGGCCAAAGGCAGCCTTACACTGCTTCTGTAGGTCACTCAAAAGAGCAGAGTTAGCTGTAACGCACTGTCTGGTAGTAGCAAGAGACATTCCTCCTCACTGAGGCAGAATATCTCTGAGGCTTGCTTTAGCAGTACTTGCACAGAGGCACATAAGTTGCATAGCCAAGCATTACCTGTATTACCAAGCATTACCACCATGTTCACAGAGAGTGAGATTTCTTTGGAGGAAATCGTACCATGGCCGTCCCTTTGAAAGAGCATGGCCTTCAGGAGCATCCAGAGGGCTCCCCTTGTTCCTTGGCACATGCTATTGTTCTAGCTGTGGGACATGGAAACATAGTGCCACATGTAAGCACTTTCATCTACTACAGGTCCTGCGTTCTGGATTATACAGAAAAGTAGGCTAAACTAGGTACGAACTGAGAGTTGAGTGAAAGTTATGAACAGATGACACCATTTGAATACTCACTGGAAAATGGTCTTAATCCTCTTGGATTAATGGTCTAGCTTCAACTGGTAGATCTCTAAATGACAGAAGATCATTTGGCATTAATTCATTCACTCGTGAGAGAGATGGAGAACAAAGCATTGTCTCACTCCTAGAGATTACGCTACTCATTTAGAATTAAATTGCATTGTCTGGGTGCTATAGGCAACTTTTGTGATTTTTTAACTTACCCCAAACATAGCTCAAGGCTTTTGAAAATGACAGTTGATTTTGAGAGCTGTGGATTAATAGCCCAATGTCTGAAATACAGTGAAGGATCCTGTAGCACTGCTCTTGAATGTAGACTCCATTAAGACATCTTGGCTATCCCAGAGACTTCCATATACAATGTATAAATGTCAGTACTGACATTTAGAGCATGCAAACAGCTTATCAGTTCTGTTACAAATATTCTACCTGTAATCTTAGCTAGATGACTTTCCTAAGATTATACTGAGTTTTGGGGGTTTGCCTTTTTGATTAAAGAAGTTCATTGGGTTGAGAAAACACCAGTTTGATTTGCTTTCTGGAAAGTGCTTGCAGAATCATACTTTTGGTATCTCATCTCTTATGTTTAATCTTAATTATCACTATGTCCTATTGCAGTATGTAAAGCTCTTAAGATCTGTAGCTCACTAATTAGTGTTAGACTGTTTTAGCTTCTATTGCCAGAAAATTAATTAGTGTATTGTTTGAATAAAGGGAGATGCACAAAGCAATTTAGACAGATATTATCACTTACATTTGCTTAAAAAAATTCTATTGCTTTCTTGAGGCTTCAGGAGAAAACAAAATTGATTTTTTTTTTTCTGAGATTTTGCATGCCCTTTTTACTGTTTTATGCCCAGATATAGGTTTTGAGTAAGACTCTTATTCTCTCCTTCCCACCCATCATAAATTGTCAGCTATAGTGGAAGGCTTCCCTTTCAGTGAAAGACAGGTATGGTCAAACTCTGAAAACTAGGGCATATCAGTCATTCTGTGTCTTATTTAACCATCTACAAAACAGATGCAAAATGCTCCTGGCCTTTTAACATTATGGGAATTAGCTTGTATGTGCAGAAGTCTTCTAGAACTGCAAATGAAAAAAAAATATGGAAGGGAAGGGAGGTTATTCTTAATCTTGGATTGCTATTTTACAGCTGATGCTTGCCTTTTCTTAATCTCTTAGAGAAAACCAAAACTGAGTGTGGAGGTTTTGTTCATTAAGCATTACACTTAAATCTGAAATTGCTTTAGATACTGAAAATGTACTTGGACCTTTGCTTTATCTACAGAATAATAAACTCTTAAAATAAAACACTCTCTCTCAGACTCCAGCAATTTTTGGCTAAAGGATTTCCTGAGCCAGATATGGTATCTATACATTTAATAGCCCTTTATTGCATGAAATTCTCCAGTTTCCCCTTTATTTCATTTAAGCTTTTAGCATCCTCAGCATCTTGTGGCAAGCAATGACAGTTTAGCGACTTGTTGAGTGAAGAAGTACCTCCCATTGCATGTTTTGAACCTGCTACCCATTAGCTTCATTTTATGGTCTGTATTTCTTGTATTAGAAGAGAGGATGACCAGTTAATCCCAGTCCACCTTTTATTTGCTTCTTATGATTTTATAAAGCTTTGTCATATTTCCCCCCAACTGTGTCCTTTCCAGGCACGAGAGCCCTTGCTGCTTGGCTGACCCTTGCAGGATAGCCCTTGCAGGCCATGCCTCTGTCATTATTGCCGCCCTTCTCTGACCCTTTTCCAACTCTATTGTATCATTTTGAGCTAGAGGACTCAGAGCTGCACATAGGATTCAGGATGCAGCATGGATTTATGCCATGGCAAAACTCTATGCTTTATTCCGATCTCTCTTCCCTACCTAATAATTCCTAAAATTTTCTTTGCTTTTTCAACTGCTAATGAGGATGGAGCTGATATTTTCTTAGTTCTTAAAAACGTTGTAACTTTCAGGCATTTCCTGGAGTGGTAGTGGTCAGCTCAGAGACTCTCATTTTATATATTTAGATTTTTTTCTTCTCGTTTGTGAAGAACCACTGACTTTTAGCTATTTTGAATCTGCCACCTGCTACTTTCATCTGAGATTCTCTATTTCTTGCATTTGAGAAATCTGAAGAACCATACATATCTCAAAAAATGTTCCATTTATTAGATGATCTTTTCTTCTATTGCCTTGCTTCAGAAGCTATTCAAACTAATAAATTTCATAGTGATCTTATGGTCAAACTGTGAGTAACTTTCAGAAAACTCTATTTTTTTTAGTATATTTTCTTGTCAGTTCAACATTTTTATACAGCTCATAAAAGTGGCAGGAGATAATACTGGAAGCAAGTTGACTCTACGTTCCTTAATGGAATCCCTCAAACAGGTATAAGATAGAGTACATGCTGACGTATCCTCCTAAATGAACAGATCTGAGGCAAAAGGATTTGTTTATAAGCTTTAAAGGATTGGATGGGACACTACTGAGACAGAGAATTCTCCCAAACATAGCTGGGCCTGGCATAGAGCTACTCTGAACATCTGGTTATACAAATGTTAAAATTTCTAGTTTGCAAGTAATTTTAACTCTGTAGAAGTCTTTTTATTCACTATTTTGCCTTTATTTTAGTTTTGTGAAGATGAAGCATTAGAATGTAGACACAAAAGCTTCTTCTCTTTCCCATGCTTCTAATACAACCTCAAAAATGGTTATATTTTGTAAAATGAAGCTTAACCCTACAACTAATACTATTTTTTCCTTTCTAAATTGCTACATATTTTTACGTGGTTAATTTTTGATTAAGATTGTATTCATTAGCTACAGTCATTCCCCATAAAGGGAAGGGACTAAACTGGCAATCTCTTAGGCATTATAGGATGGAGTTTACAGTGCATTTTCTAGTATCAGGCCTAATGCACAATCTCATTCCTTCTGATATTGTAGCAAGGAGGCATACTGGATCGATGCATGCTTCCTATACTACCTCTGAGGGGAGCCATTATCCAACAGTTCCAATTAATGCCAAGGAAACAGTATATCCTTATAATCCTTGCAACATGTCATGGGTCTGAATCTACTCTTGCTTAACTGATGTTAGTCAGGAATAGGTCTGCAGAAGACCATGGCACATATCAGCAAAACAGACGTGAAATAAGATGAAAGTCTTTACAGTATTTCTGTTGTTTTCAGTATGGTACAAGGATGAGAAATGTAAAATGAAACTTCAGAGAAGAAATAGTTGTTTGTTTTTTTTTTGTCTGTGAGTGATTTGGTAAAGGTTATTCAGGAGAGAAGATATTCTCTGCTACTCTGACATTTGATCATTGATATAACTATATAAATTTAGACTGTTACTGTTGATTTCAACATCTGCTTTAATGGTACTTTCTCCATTTATCTGAATTTGAAGGCATATTGTGTAATCTGAAATTTCATTTTCAGCTGAAACCCTGAATGACAAGCATCGTTTTTAAGACCATAATTTCATGTGCAAAGGTGGAGGGACAGGAGGAGGTGGAGAAGGAGAGATGGAACAATTCAATGAACAGATGGGGAAATAGAGTAGAAGCATTATTGGTAAGTTGTGCCTGTTGTTGGCGAAGAAACTATCCAATGACTTCCTGCATTTTGCATTACTCTCTAGCCCACTGGAGTTTGGTTCACAAATGTTCTTAATTGCTGAATTGTCCTGATATACTCTTAGGAATATAGTTTATTTTTTTGATGAGGCCAGCTGGAATCAGACAGAGAGGATGTCATTCTTACTAGTTAATTACAGTGTTCTGTAAAGTTTTTAAAAAACTACACGGAGTGGGCAAATGGTGTAGTTCAAGGTCTTGCACAAGTCCCGAACTGCATTGTGGGCAAGAGGTTTTTGAAAGCTTTTCCTGTACTTTAAATATATTCTGTTCCATGGGATATTTAGTTTAAACACATACTCAACATGTTTCACTGGCTGCAGTGAAGACTAGGCTGTGTAAGAGATAAAAGATGTCCCTTAAACTTTACATATTTGAAATACACTAGTGTTTTTCATAATAATTTCTACTTTCTCTCTTTCTTTTGTTGATATTTTTGTTTTGTGCCTCCTAGAATGCAAATGAGTAGAAGGTTAATTTTGAACAAACTTTTGAGCAAATGCTCCTCAATTGACTCTAAAATAAGTCAAAGCAAGTTGTCTCATCTTTACCGTGTAGATCCTGTTGACTCTTACTGGGCTCCATGACAGTGTGACAATGCCAAGAAGGGCTTGCTGAGATGCCACTGTCATCTTTAGTTTATGCTAAAATTAAGAAAAAAATCAGGGCGAGGAGAAAAATCTGAATGGAGTAGTTGGTGCTTCTTTTCTTTTTTTCTCAGCAATGTATTTCTCCTCTTATTGGAGGAGAGTCAAAAGGGCAAAGGTAATGGTGTCATGTCCCTCCCTCCGCCTTATTTCAGGTGCGCAGTGTGGACTCCTAGCAAACTTGAGGTTGTAGCTCTTGCCTTCTAATCTGAGACTCCTAACAAAGGTGCAGGTTGTGGGGTTTTGTGAGGAACAGAGGCACTTCTGGATTGGAATTTGAACTGAAGCCACTAGATCATTTCACACAGACTTCCAAAAAAATAAAATTCCCCAAACCCAATCATATGATAACTTCTGGCTGAACTCCCACCCAAATTGAACTGGATTCAAACCTTGTTTTAAATAAAATAAATCTCCATTGGTCCTGGCTTTCAAATAAAACAGTTGTTATTTTTGTTTTGTTTTTCCTATTAAATGAACAAAGCTCCCTGGGATGTGCTTAAATCTCCTTGCATTGGTTCACTCTAAAGCAATAGTATATAACTTAGACAAATGATCTGAGTTACTGATTTCATGGATGGAGAGAGTGAGTAAGAAGTGCACTCTGTCCCTTGGCTGTCATACACTGTTTTACCATATCCCCATTAACATCCCAGCAAATGCATTGATTATTACTCTGGATTCTCCATTTAATAAACTGTATGAAACTCTCTCTGGAAAAACAAATGAGTGGTTTGGCTTATCTGTTATTATCTTGGCACAATAAGCATTTTTTTTTCAATCAGCTGATTTAAAGAGAAGTTTGCCATGTTGAAATGGGAGACAAGTTTCATCTGAATTGCATTGAACTGCCTCCTGCTTACAACTAACTATACAGCTCTTCACTGACAGCTCATGGACTCAGAATTTGGGCAAGATTTGCATGGCCCCATATCAAAAAAACATATTACAGTAGTTTTTTTGAATGCTTGAAAGGCATGGCAATGACCTAAGAACAGCATTTAGTCCAAATCTAAAGATCTGCTCCAATATATTCCAGTCAACCCTTATCTTGGGATTTAGGACTAAAGACAGGCATTCAAAATCTGCTTTTATTTATGAACATAGGGTGGGAGTCCTGCAGAGTTTAGAGCAGAATAACTTTCCAGTCTATAGGGATAAATGTGCCAGGGCATAGGGTTCTGGGAGAATCCTGATGGTTTTCTCAGATAACTGCCTTTATACCCACAAATCCATATGTTTTTTTCACAGCTGCCTTGTCATGAGACATGTCAAAGGGAGAGGATAAAAATATCAAGAGACCTTGATATTTAACCTGTAATAAAATAGGTATATGTCAACGTTAAATTCCAGCCAAAACATGTTGGCATTTATCAGAGTTTGGAGATGAAGACAGTAGACTCCAGATGGCAAACAAATTTTTTCCGGAGTGATGAAGATTTTACTGTAATTGCAAATCACATGCTTGCAAGTTGCCTAACAAAGCTTTTATTATTCCTTTTCTATTTTTTCATAGCATGGAAACTGAGGTTGAGATGCTCTTGCAAATCTTAAATGTTGGGATAGTTAACAGTTTGACCCCTAATTCAGAGTGGGACAGGTGTTATGGATTTATTCTGTTCCTATTGAAGAGTGGTTCCGGCAGCTGCTGAAGTGGAAAGCAAACAAATGAAGCTTGAAATGTAGGAATAGCTTAAGCCCAGATTTAGAACCATTAAATTTTTTGTTTCTTTTCGTTGCTAATGCAAAGATATATCTTGCCAGCTTCTCAAAAGCATTACACAAATGCATGAAACA
This sequence comes from Apteryx rowi, assembly GCF_003343035.1. Lineage (NCBI taxonomy): Eukaryota > Metazoa > Chordata > Aves > Apterygiformes > Apterygidae > Apteryx > Apteryx rowi. The sequence goes on along the minus strand of NW_020450677.1, from coordinate 121,560 downwards.
CATGTATTTACAAATTCAGGTCATAAATTGTAACTACACGAAGCCATGAACCAAAAGGACATAGTAACTTTTTAAAGTTTTGCCTAATGAAGTACTGTTACATTTTTAGAAGAGCAACAGGAGGAGACCAAGATCTACAGCAGGCTGAAAGGACATTTCTTGAGAAAGCCAAGTAGTTTTACATCAAATTGCGCAGATGTAAACTATAGTGCATATTGTTGAACTCCACCTACGGCACAATACTTACTACTTGAGTACACCTACACAAAGGCATTTCTATTAAACTAACCTGCTAAAAGTGTTACAGATTTTCAGGCATTGTTTCTTCCTCCCTCTCATTCCTTCTCTTCCTTTATCTTCATTCTCTTGTATTTGATCATTAAAAATAAAGGGGGAGAAATGAAAATAGCAAGAGAAAATAGGAGGAGGAAGGAAGGTGAGAAGGGGAAAATACAATAAATGTTAAACCAAAACCTGAAAAATATTTGGTTTCAATACCTTCAGTTTTTTTCAATTTCTCATTGAGACGTTAAAAAATGTAGAGTAAACATGAAGTTTTTGATTTTTTTTTGAATCATACTTGCCATTTTTCACCCAGCACTGCTGCCAACTTTCTGACTATGTAGTACAACCAGCTTTTCAGCTACTCCTACAATGGTGCATTCAGAAAAAGATACATGTGCTAATGGCACCTGCACAGCCGCTCATTTATGGCACTAAAGGATCAAGTGAACATGCCAATCAGATTATATATGCAAGCTGGATAACTCTGTGCCTAACTACCTACCTGTGTGTGATAGTATGGTTAATGTGAAGGTACTGTCATGACTGGAGGCAGATATGTTCTCCACGGTGCATGCATTTTGTCCACAGCAGGGATTTGTTTGTGAAATAGTAATGTATAAATTCATTATCAGTATAGTATAAAATAAACTGTTATCCTTCTGAAGTGCAGCTTATCAGCACATAATTTTCCAGTAATAAAATTCTGGAGGAGAAAAATTACTCAAAACCAGCATTTAGCTTAGCACACTCTTTTTCTTCTAATAGAAATACCTGAAAACCTCTCTCTATGTACATATATAGTCATCTGCCTTCATTAAAGAAATATTTTATATGTATATATAATTATTTATCTACATGTGTGTATATAGGTGTGTGCGTGGTAAGTATTTTTTTTTAATGAAAGCAGATTATAAAGAGAATGTTCATCTCTGATACTGAAAATATTGAGGCCTAGGGGATATTGGCTAGATACATTATTAGAACCCTGAAATAATGCTTGCCACCAGTTTTTCCAATGAAGACCATCTGCAAATAGCTTTATTTTTGGTTCCAAAGAAGAATTCAAATTGTTTTTAATCCAGCCGAACTTTTTTTCACTGACAAAAGACTTTCAGGAGCAATTTCATCATTAAATCAGTTCACCCAGCAGAATATTCTATTTCTTAAATGGAAGAAGCAACCACCAAACTTCTACTTTACTATAACTTCAGCTTTAAATTGTCTGATTTTATTGAGTGTACATGTTTTACCTAGTAATAATTATTTACATAGTTCAGGGCTTCCAGATAGCATACAGTATTTTCTCACTTTTTTCACACTCCTCTGAAAAAATAATGGTAAGAATCTAAAAAAGTGTTTCCAGTGTTTCTGTTTGATTCAGTATTACCTTTTATGAATTTGCTTCATGGTTCTTACATCAGGCTTTTTTGTCTGGAGAGAAATGTGAGTAAAATTAGGAAATGAGTGTAAGATGCATATAGAAAGAACAACAAAAAGTATGTATGCATTTTCATTCAGACTTTAAAGAAACAACTTACTCTTTGTCTAAAGGGTTTTTTGGATTTGCAGAACTGTATTCTTTATGGCAGATTATATCTTTGTATTGATTGACTGTAAGCAAAGGAAAAGTGGCATTGCAACAGTGTATATGAAACACAAGAGTATCGACTGACAGCACATTTAGTTTTTGCTGTGTGACTGACCTCCAATTTCTCAATTCTGTGTCACAGAAACAGGTAATATAGGAATATTTACCCAGGACTACAGTGCTCCTTCATTCAGTCCATGCCCATTTTCAGGCAGAAGGTCTGAAGAAGTGATTATTGTAGTCCCTTTTGGATTAGCATCCAGGAATTTTAGCTGCCAGCTCTTAAGTATTATTTATAGTCTTACAGTGGGTTTCTAATTCACTCAGCATTATAATAAATAAATAAAACAGCCTTGATATTTTTGTATGTAGGGCTATGTTGTTATGTGATGGAAAACAGAATAGCCCACTAAAGTCAAAATGGAGTTACAATGATTTACATGAACTGAAGATCTGGCTTGGACTTTTCTACAACATGGAATGTCAAAATCAGTATTTTTATTATTCATTATTACAGTCCCCTGGTAGATTGTTCCCAGTAGATTGACCCTTTTTTGGTCTACCTTGCAGACCCAAAGATCATCTGTGTAATTTTCCAGGGGTGTCTATCCTGCATACTGCATGGTGTGCCTTTTAGGGGCACAGTATCTATCCCACTTATCTTTCTGGTCTCTCTTCTCTCCTTTCCCCTCTCTTCTTCATTCATCCAGAGGCTTCTAATAATGGCTCTACATGGCTTGTCTGCATCCCTCATGCCTTGTCACTCACCATGCAACCCTGTAGAAAGGGTATTATCAGACACAGATACTGCCCGATACCACTAGGCAATGCAGTGAGAGAGAGGAAGTGTGTCCCAAAACCAAACCTTGGATCTTAAAGATTTTTCCTCTCCTCCTCCCCTATTTGTTCCTATCTAAGGCAGGACAGCTAGGACCTGCCCCAACAGGCTGAGTGGATTAGGGCAATCCTTTCCCAAGCCTCTGTGGCTGAAGCACCCCTATGGGACTCCCTCCACCACCTTCTATTATCTTAGTGTTGTCTGAACTCTCTCCCTGGTCTGTCTCTGGAAGGGACTAGGGGTTTGGTGCAGCAGTCCTGGAGCTCAGCAGCATCATGTGGCATGGTTCAGCCTAGTGAAAAGGTGGGTGAAGAGAGACCTGCAGTGTGTGCATGTGTCCAAATGTGGGAGCTGAGATCGTCACCTGGGTACTGTCAGGAGACAAAACACAAGTTAAGAACTGACACACATTTCTTGTAAGAGTCAGAAAAAATGCTGTGCCTGGTGAAGTACCTTTGCCTCCCTCAGTCACACCGCCTGTATATAAAGAACAAACCCTCAATGCTGGCCGCCAAAGAAAAACATTCCCAGCCCCATATTTCCTATGGCTGCCTAAAAGTTTCCCATCATGTCAAACCAAGGAAGTCCTCAGCAGACTGGGGATATTTGGGGACAGAAAGCTAACCATACCATTCCACGACAGCTGAGCCTGTGCTGATATATGTTCCTGAACTGCCCATCACTGTCTGCATTAGCCATTTTCTGGACCAGGAGAGAGACAGGTGTGTGGGTCTGTGTGAGGGTCATTTGCCATGGGGCTCCTCTGCCCCATCCTACCATTGCAACTTGGGGCTGCAGGGAGAGAGAGGAACGATGGGGCCATGCATCTCTGGGAAACCTTCGTACCTAGTAGGGGCCGGCCCCACCACAGCAGCACTGGTGCTATTGCCCAGGCCAGCCTGTGCATTTTGGTGGGAGAGAAAAGAAGTTCCCTGTCTGCCACTGATGGTGGCTGTGGAGAATAACTGCTGACAAAATAGTGTAGGGTGTATGTCTATATGATGTGCAGGTCAGAAAGACATAGGGTAACTGGCCTCTGCTGTACTGCCTTTCTTATATGACTGTTTCCTAGGCAAATACAGGTCATCTGGCAACCTTCAGCTTAGTGTAGGCACAATGACCTATATTTCCAATCAGGATTAATAATTGTTCAGTCCATCAAACATAAATAGCTGGTGTTTAGACAAATGAATTTTATATCAAGCTTTCGCTCATATGTATTCATGCACTGCCACATCAATTGAAAGCAGGATGAGAGTCATCAAAGGAGCAGTAGGTTATGGGCCATCTGACTTGATAGGTCCTGGGAAAAGTGTATGTTTCAGTGCTGAGTACACAAATCAACCAAGCTAAGCCTACCTGGGAAAGGAGTGACCAGAATATGTTGCTCATCAGTATGGCATGAGAGCAGTCAGTTTAAAGTGTGTGCGTGCACACACGCAGCCACACACATTCTCTTCTCTGTTTTGGGGGTGACTTTTTAACTGGCATATTTACTGGCTAGATTAACAACACCATATTTCAGAATATCTGGTTCAGGTGCTATCCCTGAACCAGCAATAACTAGATCCAGAATTTTGTTTCTATGGGGATGACAGATGCCACGGGGAGAGCAATTACAGATCCACAGGCATTGCATAAGGCAATGGAGAGTTCACTGGCTCTGATAGCCTTCCCCTCTGGGAGCCTGAGCACTCCAGAGGTCTGACATTTATTTTCCTTTCCATGCCTCTGAGTCACATAGATTCTTTCTCTCTGTGATTAGGTGGGAAGCACACTGCGCTGGCATAACACTTGTACAGGTGGCACCTCTTACTTCATTTTGTTCATATTCATACCAGCTCTAGAAGAACATTTGGCAAAGGCCATCAAACACCTCAGTAGAGAGAACTGGAGGCAAAATCTGCGTATGAGACATACTAAAATGTTTATAATCAGAGATGTGTCCGAACAGAAACCTAATATCCAGTTCATTCATGCAAATGAGTTTAGCTCAGAGTCAGGCTTGGAGCCAAAGTTAAATAAAGTTTGAACTCATCTCTCTACTTGGTACTTTGAGGTCTACATTTTGCTCCCTGATATACCTCTAGACACTCTAAAAGGAGAGATTTTCAAAGATGTGTTTGCAAACAAGCATCTCATGTTACAATAGGATCTCATGCCTTACAGTAGCATAACTCACAGGTACAAAACTAACTGTTGGATATGCATGTGAAGCCATCAGTATTGCAGGTACAACAAATAACCAATGTGAAAATTTGGCCCAAACATGTATATCCTGTGTCTAATGTCTAGAATGCCATGGAATTCAATTCTAGAACATTTCAGTACTTCTTTAAATGACACAAAACTTAGCATTTTTATTAGTCACAGTTCTAAACAAATTACAAATGTTTCTGATGAGGGTTTCAAACTCCTGATTTTTAGAGTAACATTAGCAGCATCAAAAGTGGATTGCCCCTCCATGCTCTATCTTATTTTGTACAAACTGTGCTAGAGCTAAGGGATGCTGCCAAGATTGCCAATGCTGAACACTTCACAGCGTGTGGCCACCACACGTGTGCCTCTGCATTCCAGGCAAGGCACCACCACCCCACTGGGAGGGAAAGCAAAAAGAAACCACTGGTGACTCACAGAGACAGGTGAAGGAATGAAGCATGGAATCTACTGTAGAGAGCTATTATAAATCTATCGTATTGTTATTGCCAATAGATACATTCTCTTGGTGATCAGCTCGACTGTCAAATATCTTGCTCTTGGTTGAAAAGATAAAGTATTTCTACATGTTATTCCTTTGACTTACTAGTATATGAGCTAAGAGTTTTTCTGGTAATTGCATAGTTAAGATGACCATCTCATTAGGCCTAATAGAAATGCCACTGCAGTCTACCAGATAGGACATGAAGTTATTCACTGAAGAACTATCATATTGAAATATGTAGTGTTTGTTTTTCACTTACGACTATAGACATTCACTAATGGCTAAGAAAAGGCTCCATTTCCTATTGATGCTTAAATATATATGTGTATTTTTGGATAAGAAACACTAACAATAGTTTAAAAGTTCTCTTTCAACATTTTGAATTAGAAAGTTTTTGTTTTCTTCAAGCTGGAACTTTTTGCAATTTTGAAATCTTAGCAAACTTGGACACAAAATGATTAAAGACAGATTGGCATTGTAAAAATATATTACAAAATTATTGAAATGAAATGTTTCAGCTGACCTCAGCTCACACATTTTTCAGATTTTCAATATGTGGAAATTGTTGAGATTTTTGACTTTAATCCTGATCTGAGAGGAAAAAATGATAGCAGCTTAGAACTCTCTGCAATAGCAGAAGGGAGTTTCCCATTCTGCTTCAGTCCCATTTGGTTGAGCTCTGTTGTGAAGTTATTTGCTAAGGGCCACTTATTCCTGTAATGTATAATGGCCTTCTAATGGAAAAGATGGGATGAAGCAATGGAAGTGGCTGAGTACTTCCTGAGTATGAAGACCAAAGCAGTTCATAATTTGTACCCCCCTTCTTTTCTCCTCTACTTATTCCCCAAATTGGCATTATTTCTTGGATTTTTACTGGGCAGAGACAAGCAAAGCACCTTGCTAATACACAAGCCTCACTCATAGTCTTAACTAAGGGCTGGTTAAACTTCCTGCAGACTAAGTAGGTTTCAAAAACATAAGAAAATTTTTAAATGCAATCAAAAATCTTAATAAATTTCCCAAAGCCAATCCAGAATACAGAAAATGCTTCTTTGGCTACTTGGAAATAATGGAGAAAATTCTGACCACAATGTCTCTTGAAGCTATCCCCAGAGTCAAACTGGAATTTTTATTACTGCATTGCCTTTTTAGTCGTGCCACTTTTTAGCACTTTTAGTTCTAGAAGTAAAGACTAAATATATGAGCAAAACTTTCTGAAGCAGTTAGAAGCAGCTTGTTTATGAACTACAGGCTACTCCAGTTCTTGCAAATCTCTTCATAGCTAAGGTTTCCAGGATGTTGTTCAATACTGTGCTATGTAATATATTATCAAGTAATTTTTCACACTGCAGCTAAAGTCAGACTGTCATTCCATGCTACGTGGAATTCATCCATGTTTCTGTTTAAGGGCCTCTGTCAGTGACTGCACAATCACATAAGCATAACAATGGAAGTGGAATTGGTCCAAATGAAAGTTGTGGCCAGCCAAAAACACATCATAGCTCAGACACCACAAACTTACCTCATCAGCAAAGAAATTCAGATAAGACAAGATTCATTTAGTAACAATTTGCTTCTGTTGATGTATAAATTAATGACTCAGTACATCTTAGGACCTCCAAATTGAGGTTCGACCATAGTGTGCTGGAAAAATAGATTCAGCATTCCCCCTCTTCCACAGAAGGGTCTAGGAAACTTCTCAGTTTTCTGTTAGATTATTTCACTGAAGATGAGTTTTGAAGTTGTTATGATCCACTAGTACCTGTATTGTAAGAATACCCAGAGAAGAGCCACTCACGCACCTTCCCCTGACACATCCTGCACAGGCAGTAGGATGCCAGTTCGCAAGAGCCTATGGTCTGGTGGTATAGCCAAAACAGGGCGAGGGCAGCAGAGATAAAAAATGGTGAAGGGCTACCATAACTAACCTGGCAAGTCATGACTGAGCTAAGGATAGGTGTCAGGTCTCCTTGTTCCCAGTCCAGAACCTTATTATTTTTATGCTACATAACATCTCTAACCAACTAGCCACATGTACATACTTTTCACTTGTTACTCCTTGAATTTGGACTTTTCTGCCTTATCTAATCATACAATTAGGATTAGAGGTTCTAAGACTTGCAAGGCTCATGAAATTTTAATGTCATTGAAATAAGTCTCCTTAAAGTCTATAGGTTTAGGTACTGAAAAAGATTTAAAATAAAGCTATCTCTTTTTGATCACAGATACAGAAATACTAGAAAGCAAAGACTAATTTTTTTTGGTTAGTTAATGCCACTAAATCTACAGACATTGCCATTTCTGGCTGGGAGTAAAATACTAACTACCACCCCCTCCTTCTTCCTGCTCCTCATAAATCTGAATTGAAAGGGTATTACTATATCTTGCAAGTGAGCATGCATAGACTGTAAGAAGAAATGGGACACAAATTTCATATGTTGAGAGTTCTCTCCATAAAATGTTCTGGTCCCATATTAAAGTCAAGAACAACTATCAAAAAACCAGATCATCTGATTCCACCTTTATTCTAAGAAGTACCCTTTCAGGTTATCAGAATCTAAACATGGTATTTCAGACTTGATATCAGATTAAAGAAGTCAGTGGAAAAAAGCTTAGTGAGCTCTGCTTTAGGCCCTGCTGATCAGTATCAACATCTTGAATTGCTAGAAGGGACTGATTCCCTGAGCTCAGATGTATTTAGTTTCTAGAAGTATGGATGAGCATTTTAAAAACACTTACCAAACAATACCGAAAGACAAGGCACTTTCTGGGAAGTCAGAGGTGACTAACCTCAGTTTCAGAATTGCATATGCTTACCTTGTTGTCATCCCTTGAGTTTCGATGGTAAAATGTTAAACAGCAGACCCCATCTGCTCTCTCTCTGGCCATGTAGTCTTGCTGTCTCACAAGTGTGTGACGGGCCAGACCAGGCTTAGGGAGCTGCGTTTTGGCACGCAGGGTGCCCTGCTGCGGGGTGAACCACCTGCAGCAGACCAAGAGGTGACTTTGCTTTCTTGCTGCCTCAGCATGCTGAAGGTAAGGATACAGGAAGGATAATCTGAATAAACAAGGAATAAACAAGGGAATTCCCTTCCCTTTCTGTGTATGGTTATATACCTTGGGTCATAATTTTACCCTTCCTAAGTCCAGTTTCTATTAGACCACATTTATTTCTCTTGTATTTCTGGTCTGAAACTGATAATGCTACTCATCTAAACTGTTGAAATTTTCAAAAATATTTTATTAACCAATTGTTATGTTGATTACACTGGACTCTTCCTATGAGGCTTATTTACTAACAAACTAACCGCAAGCTAATTTCTTATGGAAAGCATACCTATCTTCCTCATCAGTTATTAATATCTGCAGGGATCTTTCTGTAATCCTGACCTCAGTGAAAATAAACCTGTGTCCAGTTTGCTGTAGCAATCACCATTTTGGCTAGTGGATCATTTGCTATGAGGTGGATACATCGGGTGTCTTGGCAGTAATTTAAACCACAGTTGGCAAACATATTTAGGCTTTGATGCTATGAGTTATCCTTTCCAAACGGGAGTTTCTGGGTGGTATTTTAAAATGATGTTGTCCATTTCTGTTTTCTTGGATATAACACTGCAACGTGTCTGTTTTATTAGAGACCAGGCTTTATTAATACTGCACATTTACCGATCTTTTCTTATGACCTTTTTTTCCAGAAGTGGAAATGACAACAAATGAGCTCACACACAAGGACACGAGTGCCTTCAGGTATCTAGGAACAGAGCCAGGCCCTGGAGGGAAGCAAACGGGACCCGTCATGGGAGCCTCCAGGAGGGAAGGGAGCAGGCCGCATCTTTTAAAAAAAAATCCTCAGATATATTCAGCATTTCAGAACAAGCCATTTTTTTTCCATAAAAATCTACAATGAAAATAAAAAAAGTTTAGAAACATGGCGATAAAGAAACCTCCATCTTCTAGTCAGTTCAGGGTTAAATAACACAGGATATTTTTATGTTTATGGTCGGTGAAATGTGAGCTGCAGCTTCACATTGTATGTCGATGATCTGTATTTATACTTTCAAAAAGTACAAAGAAATATTATTTTCTAGGATTGGATGCTCTCTCTGGTCCAACTCTGTGCCTTTCTATGCTTCAATTTGCAAGTACTTACAGCTATAGAAATGGGAAAAAAACATACATTTCAATGAAAATTTAGCACAATTCCGGCAAAATGTATATATAAGAGACCAAATCATACTAGGATCCAGCAACTGGAAATCTTCAAGAAACCCTGGGAAGTTCTTTTCCCCATTTCTGTTGCTGCTGATGAGCAACTCAGTTTTCCTTTACAAAGTTCATTCCTTACTCTGCCAGAAGACTGCTGGGAGGCATTTTTTATATGAAACAGACAGTCTGTAATTAAACACTTGTAGATGGCTGAACTCAGTGAGTTATGAATGCTTTGGGACATATAAACAATCCTACACAAGAATTGCTTCAATAATTTGAGTCAACAAAGTGAATGGGTTCTAAGCACAACTTAATAAAATCTGTAAGACAACATAGCTACACTTCTCTCACATTAAAATGGTATTATGGGAACACTGTGTTTTCACTACATTTTTTTAAAATTGGGGAAGTCAGCAAGAAAGAAACATTCTTCATGTTTCACTCAAGATAAAAAAGAGTTAATGCACCCCACAGAACAGCTCAGGCAAGAAAACAAACATGAAACCTGTAAAAAATACCAATAATTCTTCTGGAGGCAAGATCTGAATATTTTTGCTTTTTTTTCCCCCAGATAATATCATCCCTCTTTCCTTGCAGCTCCTGAGAGACCATTCCATTCCCACTCTTTAGTTCTGTAAATGCTGGAACAACTTGGATCAGTAGGTTTATGGTAAGGCTGACAAGCTATTAGCTTTTCTATTGTAATTTTATCTTGCGCACCATAGAAGCTTTGCAGCAACAGATGAAAGATGCAGGGAATTTTTACACTGGTTGAGAGGTGGAGTTAAGCATTTGTGGGTTCAGTGCCTTGTTAACATGCCTAAGCCGCTTTTGAGATCTGATACTGTTTTCACATTGGGAAGATCTATATACACTTTGCGATGCTGGACCAGGGTTTTCTGTCTTGGTCAGTCCTCAGTGTATTTTGCAATACACTGCATTGCACAAGAGAAAGTCCCAAACTGATTCCAGTTTCTGAGTGGCTTTCCATAAGCCCAAAATCTGATGGGATATCAACTGTACTCCACAGGTGTAAATGTAAGCATGAAGCACCTGACATGCCCTCCCTAGGAAAGCAACACGGCTCCAGCTTAATAACACACACCAACTCATGTGGGAGCAAGCTTAAAACAGTTTGGGAAATGTTGAATGTTTGGTTTTGAATGAAAACAAAATATTTTGACATTTCTGAACTGATTTTTTTCTAAACATTCTGGTCTCTGAAAATGCCAATTTGGGATGAAAATAGTTTTCAAAAAGTCAGCTCTTTTCCCTAGCAAGGGAATTTCATCTGTCAACTAGCTGTACCATCCAAAACTAGTCAAGGGCAGGAATAAGTAGAAAACACATGTCCTAAATAGGTTCTCCTCTGTCTATTGCTGTGCCCAAGGAGTGTAGATCAAATGGGAATCATTTGGATTAAGCTGCTTGCCTTTTTCTTAATGGCCTGATTTTATAGCAGTAGCCATGACTATCATAACAACCAAAACAAAGAAAAACATGGAACTGGATTTAGAATCGGTACATTCTGTCTGCCTAAGAGGGAGAAGTCCAACCCAAATCCTTACTCCCGAACACACTCTAAATTTTCAGGAGGTGTGACTGGGGATTCATAGCTTCTAACTCAGGTTCATAACTGCTGCCTGTAATTACACCAGATATGCTTATGACAAAGAACCTGTAGGCTTCCATATTTCTCTAACAGGTTTAGGTTTTATGCCAACTTGGAGTTAAGCTGTTAAAAAGAAGGAGAGAGAAAGTGGTTTTAAGCCAACTTCTATGTCTTCATAATCTTGACAGTGCCAGGAGCAGCTGAATTATCTTGTGGTTAAGCCCAACATGTCATATTGCTCTGATTTCTGACTTTCTTTCCCTCAGAGTGGTCGCTGACAGTCATTCAGTCAGAAGGAAACCTGTTTGTCCTATCAGTCCAGCGGCAGTGGGCTCCACTGGGGCTCTCCCTCCATCACACTCATGTTCCTAACGCCAGGGCCTGTGCAGTGTCCTACATGTGTTTTTCTGTCAGAAGTTCTGTTCAGTAATCGCAGCAGAGGACTTCTCTCCCAGCCATTTACTGATATTTACACTTTCTGTCTATTAATGCACTGAATAGGGGCCAGAAGACTAAGGATGTATAACACAACATTCTGCCTATCTTTAATCACCTCACAGAAACACTTTCTCTGTATATCAAGTAAAAAAAGAGAAAGACTCTGAAGGAACACCAAAGGGAACAGAGTAGGCATGATACAATCACGTATGGTTCTGTGAAAGGAAATGTGCTAATATGTTACCGCTTCCTGCCTAAACGCTGAGTCTTTGATCTCAGACACCTACCTTTAAAAGTTCCCATCATCACTGTTGAGGGTCATAGGCATGGACCTTCTCCATGGGAAGGGGCCTGCTCTCACACCTCTCTCCTGCTCCTCTCTATCCACCTCTGGTAGACTCTGCTCATTTCCAAGTTTGTTTTATAGTTGTCTCTGTTGGTGCTAGATTAATCTCTCTACCTCCATCCTTCTCCTGTGTTGAGCCACTTTGCTTTTTTCTCCCACTTGAAATACTAAGTATCTCAGAGTATGGCGTTCTTGTTTTACAGTAGGGTTAGTGTTTGGGCTGGGGAAATACTTTAGGCACAAAATTATTGTTAACGATCCTTATTTTTTGAAAGAAAAAGTAGGCTGTTTCTTGGCAGCATCATCTGTGAGAAATGGGATCCTCCCAAACATTTGGGAAAAATCTCTACTGCCAGCTCCCACACATCACATTATTTTTCCTTCTGCGCTGTGTAGTCCCTGAAACTGATGACTAAATGAGAAGATGTAGAAACCAATGGAGTCAGCTGCAAACCTTACTCTTGTATTCACCACCCTGGATGTGAGGGCCACATTGTGGCCAGAGGGCCAGGAAGGTAGAAGCACATGCATGCCTCCCTGAGGGCTGTCAGAGAGCTCTGGGGGTTCCCCAGTACAGGGCCCGTGGGCTCTCCTGATATCACATAGGTATGTAATGTAAAAGCCTGGTATTGCTAGACTATTCCCATCTGTGAAAAGCTATAGGAAGAGGATTTGCTACATGTGGGAAGAGGGGTATTTCAGATAACAAACCTCAGTCAGGACTGAGAATGTTTTCAATGTAGAGGGAAATGCACGATGAAAATAGCTGCATCCCTGACATCAGTATGTTCAGCCTGTAGTGCAATGTAGAGCTGGAGTACCCTCATAAACTAATCTTTAAAGAAAAGGCAGTATACCATGATTTTGGACATTCTGCTTGATGATGTTTTCTTCCACTCTGCTCATAAGTCCTATCTTTATCTCCAGGGAACACAGAGAAGTAAGCAAAGAGTTTTTGAAGCCTGAAACAGCAGGTGAACAGTGTGTGTGAGAGAGAGATGATGGGTCCAGCCATAGCACAGCCTGTTCTCCCTGCTCCAGCTTAAAAACAGCTCAGAAAAAATGAAGAGAAAAGGAACTGCAAGTGCATGAGGTGCCAGGGAGTGACAAGACCCATTTTTCATTGAATTCCCATTTTTACAAAGAACTTGAAGCAAAAATTGCAAATGAAATATTTAGAAGAAGGGCACATTCTTTTCAGCTTTCCTGGGAAATAGGAAGCAATGGAACTTGAACTTCTTGCTTGGAAATGTATCTTCTGTGAGGGATCAGATAAAATTTTAAGGGACAAATTGAAGCTGTGACGGATGATCTGTGGTGTGACTTTTCAGTGGAAAGGAGGAAAGGATGTTTTTAATTTCAGGTTCATGGAAAAATCTCATAAAAGAAGGAAGAGAGTGGTAAACATGAACATGAATATGACTCAGGGGATTTAAAATGTAATGCAAAGCCTAAAAATGTGACTAGTGACAACCAGGCAGACAAACTATAAATATAAGTAGTCACAAGAAGCTGGCCTGATATAAATGGCCTTAGGAATTTGAGGGGGAAAAGTACATTACATACAAGATGTTGAACCCAAGTCCTAAATAAATGTTTGATACACTCACTGGGTTGCGTATTTCTATTACTATTTTTATAAATTTCCTTTCCAGAGGAATCTGTTCTGGACATCAAGTCTGACCTCCTGCATAACTCAGGCCATAGAGTTTCATCCAGCAATTCCTGCAGCAAACCCAAAACCCCACAGTTGAATTAGAGTTGAATCTTTTACCAGGGCAGGCCATCTTGCATTGAAGACTCCAGCTGACAGTTACCAGATCTCTGGCCAGTTATGTTTGCTGTTAAAAACCATCATCTTATTTCCAAGTTGAACTTTGCAGCTTTTAGCTGCCAGCCATTGGACTTTTATATGCCTTTGACTTTTAGATTTGAGAGCTCTTTAGTCTTGGTTATAGCATATATTGACCTGTCTTTTTGATGTATTATCCCTAGCTCTTCACATTCCATCCAAGGATTAAAAATGCCAGTGCTGACTGGGTTATGGGAGGAGACAGCCTCCTCTGTTCACGCAGATGTTATCCATTGTTTTGCACTTTGCAATATCTGGTTCAATAGGCAGATAAAGCAGGCTGCAGAAGAAGATGCTTTAAACAACAGAACTGTGGGGCTTGGAAATATTCTCCCTACTTAAGGGGGATCACCATAAGAATCAGTAATGTCTCTGGAACAAGAAATACCTTTCCTATATATTTACTGTACATGAAACACAGTTGATTTTAGTTATTTAAAATCAGGGAATTTTATTTCTTTGCAAAGGTATACTATGCACTTATCTAAGTGAATATTTTTAGAAAACAACTTTTAAAAATAGATGGGGAAAGTTTCATATGATTTAAGCTTTTGTTATGAAAGCTGCATCAACTTTGGGACTAACTCTACATAGCAGATATGATTCTAATTTCAGCCACTCCTATCTCAGGTTTGCTATTACAGATTTTCCCTCTGAACAGCACTATATTTCTCCTGTCTGTATTGCAAATCTAAAAAAGTGTGTCTTTTTTTTTTTCCAGGATTCTACTAGAAAGACAAATCATATCTGAAAGGATTATTTTGGTCTTGGTCTGTAGAAATGTCTGTTTTTAGTATAAAATAATTACCATGAGCCATCAGTGTGTCTGGCTCAGGAACACACCAGACGCTACATCTGGACAGACGTCTAATGACACACAGTCACAGTTCCTGACAGATTTGTATACAGCAACAAAGGAAAAAAGTAAAGTGCTGAATTTCTGTAAATGGTTAGAGATAAAAATTAAAAATAGTACTCTAAGAAGAACAGGCAACATAAGCTGTATATTAAAAAATTTGTCATCTTCACTATGGAATAGCAAGCATTATCCGGACCTATGAGGCAGATTCTGTGAAGCAGTTTACACTCTTTAAGGGGAGTTATCTTTGAAGTTTCTTCTCATCACTAAAGAGGATTTCCGCTCTATGGGTTTCATTATTGGGAGATGCCTCCTGCAGGAACTTTTCATTATTTACCCCTCAGTACCCCCTGCAAGATCTTCCCCGCAGCATGTTACCTATTGTCAGATTTTGCAGAGTGCCGTTGCACAGAGTGCCATTGGGGAAGGGGGGAAAGTAATTCTTTGCTGAAGGTAATCTGCCCATGTTCTGCACCAGTAAGATCGTATTGAACTGGGGGCAAACTGCTCTTACGGAGGATATAAAATGAAAGAATTTATTTGGACAAATATGGTGATAAAATATGTCACATAGGTTTGCTTTTTATTCATTTAAATCTCTCCTATATCATCTTCTCCCAGGCCTGTTTTCATTTTTTGGATTGCTGGAGAGCCTATAAGCTCATTGCTTGTCTTCCTTGATGCTTTGGCAGAATTGCTACAGAAAAGGACCTACAGGAAAAGCACAATAACCCCTCCAGCATCTCCATCTTATTGACTCTTTATTATGGCCGCAACAGAGGTGAAGTATTGCCATGTTTGTTTACAGTATTATCTGCTTGTCTGCCACTCACCGATTCTCCCTACATATTTACTTGTTAGCCCAAAAGAGAACAAGAGCACAAGAGAACTCTTCAGAGACTACAGCTTTAAACAGCTGCAGTTTTATAAGAACCAAACAGGATTTCTTTCAACAAAATACTTTAGTGACAAAAGTACAGCTTTGGGGGCTGTCATTTTTTCATATCTAGCATCAACAGCCATCAGAGTTGCACCAAACGTGCCCAAGTTCCTCTCTGCTGGTCCAGGTGAGCTCAGCACTAGGAGATGTAGGCTGTACTGTCTCATTTGGGCCACTCTGCAAGGGAATCCTGGCAAGCAGCAGGTCATTTGCTTTCTGCCTAGCAGTTATATGGTGTATGTAGGCAAGCAAAAGAAATTGCATTAAAAGCTTATCCAGATTTCTCTTCCTTTTTTTCTTCTCCACTCACAAGGCTCTAAACATGTGCTGCAGTTCAGCAGAAGGGAGATGCTGATGTCAGAAGAAAAGACATCACTGTTTATTATGAATTAATCTCCTCTGCTGTTTAACAAATCACTTATGAACTGATCTTGATTTCTTCATGTTTTTGACATTTATAAGTATTTGCCTGGATAATTTGCCAGGAGAATTTCCGATATGCTGTTGTTCATCCTGATGGCTCACTAGTCATCTTTTGTGTTCTGTAGCTCGTCACCTAATTCATGAGAGATCATTTTTGCTGTCTGAATAAAATAGCAGATATACTCTGGATAGGAATTTTCAAATGAATAAACATGTGAGGTAAAATTCAAGGAACTTGCAGGATTAAGAAACATTTTTGGGAATTGTTGCAGTTATTTTAATACTCACAAATCTCAGTGTGACACCATAAGTAAAAGCAAATGGTGCTGCAGCCTTTTATTAATGGAAATATTAACAAATAGGAACAAGGAAGAATTTTTCTATTGTAATTGTCGCAGGTCTAGCCAAAATACTATTTTTTCACTGCCTCCCCAGCATTTGCAACTGGATACTTCTGGGATGAGTGTGCTGAAGAACAGACGCATGGTTTGCAATCAAACAATATATAATAAGGAAAGGGGATGGGCTTCTAAGCTGTCTGAAGAAATAATGCTAGTTCCTTTTTGGACTTTCTTTGTGGGATTGTGATTTATTTTTTGTCAGTTGTCTCACACCCTCAAAATTGTGGAATGGACAAGTTTTGATCCTTAGTTACACCCCACCATTTTTCAGGCAGAGTTAGAATCAAATCAACCACATTTCTTACAATCGCTCTTGGTTGTTTCTTTCCCTGCTTTATTTTTCATTAGGAAGTCTGGAGGGCCTTGACCTGTTTTAACAGTGAATGCGTTTTTATTGTTGTACTCCAGCTCCCCACAAATACTAAAGTTCCTTGTGCTCTCTCTTCTTCGTGATGCAAACAGGAGATAGACTTTGACTCCCCCTTCTTCCTTTAGAGGCCTTCTAGATTGGAGAATCTAAATTTGCTTTATTCTGCCATGGCATTTTGGATGTTCATTAAATCCTTATATGTGCTCAGCTGGACTAGGCATTTTTCAGGTGACTTGTTTTCAGAAGAAGTGCTTTTTAGAAGAAATTTTAATTAAAGAGAATTTAATTAAGAGAATTTTAATTCTCTTTCCCCTCTGATGCTCTGTCCTCAAATTAAATATCTGCTTTTATCCTGACTAGGTTAACTGCACGGTCTCAAATAATTTATTCTGAACATCCTGTTTGGAAGCTGGCAGCTGAAATCCAGGTCAGAAGCTACAATCCACTGCCTCTGGGTATGGTCCTCTATTCTAGCAGTGCTTTGTCATCTTTTTGATTATTTTAGCGAGGGGAAATCCTTAAATTTCTGTTACTTATTTGTTCCCCAATATGGACACAGTTTGTTTGAAAGATGGCAAATATTTTTTTTTAATCCTGGAAGAACTTGCTGGAAGCTTCTTTTCCAGTCCAAAAATAAATAACCCTATTCTCTAGTCTCTCTTGTAGAGGCATTTGTCTGATGTGATTCTGTATCCAGGATGATCCAAAATGATTCTGTAATCCAGTCCAACCCAATGTGATTCTGTGACCAGGAGAATGGTGTGGATACTTCATCTCTTAGTGATTCCTGGTAAATGCTCACTTGAGACAGCTCCTTTTCACTTTTGCAGTTCTCTATGTATTACATATGTTTTTATGGTGACTTCCTTCTGGTTAGGTGTGCTCTGGAATACATTGGCCTAAGAAGCCTTGCTGATGAAAACTTTGCAGAAATTGATGATCTCCTAAAAATGCTCTGGCTTTGATGAAACAGGATAATTGGATGAAATTTTATTTAGTGACAATACTTTGACATGCTTAAATATTATAGTAAAGTTTCTGGCTTCAGAGAACATTTGACAGAGCAAACTAACATTTTTTGTTTTAATATGACCTAAAATATTTTAATGAAAGATACAGTAATTAGGACATTAGCGGATATGCTCAGTTTTGGAATAATTCCAACCCTTTTCAGATAAGGAACCCTCAAGTTTTCAAACATCATGTAGTTCAAAACAATTGTTGGATGTTCTGCTGGGTTTCATTTAATCTCTAGTTGGACTCGTTTATCTCCTTTTGGTAGAAATACATACAGTCCAAAAACAAGCAAGGGGTGTGCTATGATTATCATGTTAAACCAAGGGGGTTATTTTTTTCCTGATTTCACCCTCTCTTTCTTAGATATGCACACTGTTTCAGCTTACACAAGTGAGCACTTCAGTGCAAGGGCCTTAGCTTTGCTGTAGTTTGGTATATGCTGTGTATACCTATTTGTGATGGACATTTCAGTAATTCATACATAAATTACTCCTTGCTCAAAAAGAATAAAATATAATGAAGGAATGTATGCCATTTACCCTCTTTTTGCTATTTAATTAAAATATTAATGGTTCGTACTGCATCACTTCTGATCTTAGCCGCCCAAGGCCCCGTTATGTTAAGCAATAAACCAACATATAGTGAAAAGACAATCTCTGTCTCAGAGTTTATGGCAGGGGGCAAGTGCGTGGTAGGCCAGTACATCTGGGAAATGTCAGGGAACAATGAGACAAATTAGTCTGTTCTTACACCATTGTGTATTTTAGCTGCTTTTTATTTGTAATTTAAATTATAGATCCTAAATACTTCAGGCTATAACAGAAAGCTGGATTTTACAAAGCAAAGTTTCTTCAGAGGCATTTGAATTATTCCTGGGCATTTGCACTGTGAAACTTCCATCTGCTTCCTATAGCATCTTTTAAATATGCTTTATCACTATGTTTCTGCTATGTTCCTCATGAAAACTAATAACCTCTCTTTATGAGCCATATATAGGGATCATATAGAAGGAAATGGATTATGTCACTGATATATTTTTATAGCTATTTTATAAAAGTTTTCCATGCCTTTTAAAACCCTTAATTCTTCTTTAGCTAACACATAGAGAAGGCTGGATGCTTCTATATGTAAGCAGTGATTTGAGGAAAATAGTGCCAGAACATGTCTGTGAGGGAAAGTTGTATTGTGGACCCATGGCTTTTTTTCAAAAGCTTTGAAAAATAGTAAAATGCTGAAATTCTTGGAATAAATTCCACCTCAATTAAATAATTTCCACTTCAATTCATTAAAAAAAAAGAAAAAAGAAAAAAACATCCTGTCTGCCTTAGTGATTTAGCTACCAAATTTAGGCGCTGGATACATAAGATGACATCACTAGGGATCTATAAGATGACATGTTAATGCATTCTGGCCGCAGTTAGCGCTTGGGGGAGAGCAGCGTTGTGCTGCCCATGTATGGCTGGAAAGCCTACGGCTGCGCAACGTCACAGCCCGAGCCCGCTGGCGGGCGAAGCTCGCCGCTCCTTGCTTARGTGGGACGGGCCAGAGCCCGGGCAGCCTGCTTGCGCCAGTCGCCTTCCTCCAGGAATGTCAGGAATGCCYTCGGCATCTAGCCAGGGGGAAGCTACTGGCTATAGGCACACATCAGCAATTGTACGTGTTCCTTTAATAAAGAAACTCCGGTCCCTTCGAAGCCCCTAGAGTGTTGCTTAGTTATTTGGGTAGATGAACATTTGTTTCCAGTGACACTAAATCCTGTTTAATAAGAAATCTGCTTTTTTAGTATCTATCTGTATAGTTTGCTAGTTATATACAAGCTAATATTGTCCTTTCCTCCCCAAAGTATCTGATATTTATTTCTTAAATAACTTTAATACATTTGGATGTAACAATAGTCACAATGAAGAATTATTCCTTCTTAGAGTCATCTCTGGGAGTGGCAGATCAGAATGATAAAAAGTGATTAGTTTAAAGAGCAATTTTGTTACTGACTTACTGTTAAAAAGGATCAAGAGAATAAGTGCTATATGTATATGCACATTATTGGACAGTCAAGGGTAAGGATGGGCTACAAATTTGCTTTTGGGATCCATGCATGATCCATTCAGAATTTGAATATGATTTGATAGAGGGTGCAACAAAAACCCCAAAATCTTTAACTTTGTATGGTTTGAAGATATGTTTATATTAGCAAATGTACAGATTAAATCACCAAGAAATGTGAGACTTGCTGCATTAGAAAGATGCTCGAAGTAATACAAATAAAATTTCTGTGTCTTAGCGCGTTGCTCTCTCCGGCTGGCTCAGGGCTTGTCACTTAAGTTCTGAGCATTCTTGCTCAAAGCCCAAGGGCACTGGGCCTGTTACCTTCAATGGGATTAGTCATGTGTGCGAATCTAAACAAGTCCCAAAATGTTCCGAGGACTCATCTCCTTACAAGTTCAAGCATTTGCAGTAGCTACAATATAAATTGTAGTGTACATGAGCAGTCCAGGACTCTCAGTGAGAACTGGATAAATTGTTGGCCAAAAACAGTTTGTCTGATGGGTTTAGTCCTTTTCTGAGCTGGCATTAACTACAGACAGATTTTATGAATTAACAGCATATTCAAAGTTAGTAGTTAGTGATGCACATACTCTTCTTCATCTCAGTATGTGTCACATACTTGTAGCATATCACTTCACAGCATGCTGGGAGGCTTATATTCAATCTACCTAGTTTTTGTTGCCTGGTAAGTTGACTCCAAGCCTCAAAAGACAAGATGCTGCATAAAAAACATAGTACTCCACAATCATCTCTGCGTGAGTGTCTCTTTAATTATGCATTTAACAACTGGAATACTTGGACAGGTTAACAGAGCATAGTAGCTGCATCCCCTAAGTGGGTGCCTACTGCATCTGCCTGTAAAGAGGACTATGATGTTTTTGCTTTTTTATTCTGCAACCTCTACATTGTTCCCTCTCTTGCTTTTGAATCATGGTGTGGGGCACCTACAAAAAGGGTCCATGAATGTCTAGTGAAGAGTCATGTGTAGTAAACCTTGCTATGACTCCACTGGAATGGCTTAACTGGAATAGTTGTTTTCTTAAAATCCAGCAAAAAGTATGAACAAGTACCAGGGAATAAACTGGCCGTACAGCTGTTCTCACAGATATCCTATGCATCTTTACGTAAATTTATTTCATACATATGTGTGTGTATGTGTGTGCGCATGCAAGTTTCTGTGTATGCATAGTGTAGCTGAGAGGAAAGCTCATATTTCAGAGGCTTTTACTTAACCACAGAAGTAGTAGATAGTATTCTTCACTCATACAAACTGTGGCCCAAAAGCTGACCTAGAGTTAAAACTTCAATCCATATCCAGATGCCTACATAGCTTTACTTTTACTAGTATGGTACACTGCCAGCCCCTCACAGTTCCACTGGAAGCCATACGTGTTTGACACACTAGGRAAAAGGTGTTTATGTGCCCAAATGTAGATTAAAAAACCCAGTTTGGGACCCAAGTTTGGAAATGGCTTTTGGTCAGTAGCAGCACATTACAATATAATATACATAAACACATACACACGTATCTATATGAAGATTATTTTGCTTTTGGCAAGAGAGCTCTATTTTAGCATCATGTCCCAATTTTTGTACCACCAGTGGTTTGAGGAAATTGATTCTCACTGCTGGTATGAAACCATATAATTCATTTCTCATTGTCTCCAGAATTATTTCTCACCATGTTAAAAACTGACTATACGGGCCTTCCTCTGAGACAGTAGGCCATAAATGATTGAAATTTTACTAATTGGACCACTGAATAGTCAAATGCTCCTTTATTGCTAACCTCAAATATATTTGAACAAATATATTTGTTAAGTTTGACAGACTGAAAAGACGCATTAGGGAACTGGTATTTTTATTTACTAAAGTAGATGTCAGGATACATAATCTTTCCCCTCTCTCTTTGCTTTGGTAGAGATTCACATGTTTTATCATTTGTTAATAGAATGGTGAAGAGTTAACACGATTCTTTCATAGTGGAACAGCCTCACCTGTTTTTCATTTACTGGTTTGGAAACTCACAGAAAGGTTACTGCTGGCATGTTATTAAAAAGACTGATATGTCTTTGAAGTACAGCCTCTGTCATCATCTTTTACCAAATAACAATACAAATCCTGATTAAACACTTTTCATGATTTTTTTCTTTTAATACGCCTCTCTTTTAGAGTAGGAAAGAAGAATGCAAGGTAATGATTTGAAAAGGTATCACAAAATACCACATGCTATTTTGCAGGAACTGTGTGGTAACTATAAGGCAACACGCTAACTCTGCAGAAAACAAAAGTAACTGTGCAATAAATTGTGTCATCACTACCTCTGTTATCTCTTGATAAATATGGAAAGAATATTATTGCAAAAATTTCGCAATGTATTTCCTTTTTATTGAATATAGTGAAATAGGGACAAGAATTACTGCTCTGTTTTGCATTTTCTTGTGATAGTTACTAGGTTATATATTTACCATATTTCACCATTGCAAATCTAGCCATCTGCTTACGATTTGGAAATAGAAAGACCTGTTTATTCTGACTTTGTGTGCGTCTGCACTGACCTGCACATATATCAAGTAAAATATTCTTTCCATATTCTTTCTTCTGAATCAACTGCTCCTGGGTGCTCTTAGATACAGGATATAGATTGTATTTATTGGTAAGGGGGGTTATCTGCTTTATTATATTTAAAGACATAGAGGAACAGGCCAGAGGAAAAGAGAGAACACAGATGCATCCACACATGTGCCAGCGGTGTGTCAGTACAAGATCCCGGGATCTTTAGTGGGCTTCTTTGGGAATGTGTCCGTTTAGCTGGCTGTCTCCCAACATACTGGCTCAGGTGTATTGACAATACAGCAAAAAGGAGATAACAGAGTCCAACAGCTCCAGAGGTGCAGCTTTAGGACTGTTCCATATTCTTATTAAACTTGAGCAGGAAGACAAGTGTCATTACAGGAAGAATAAAAAGAGAAAATACTCTAGATTTGGAACCTGTTCCAGAGCACTGGTTTCTCACTTGCTATAGGGCAACACATACCTACATACTTGTGCATGTAACAGTAAAACAAATACACAAAGACAGGATTATGTAGGTTGGAAAGGACCTCTGGAGGTCATGTAGTTCAGTGTCCTGCTCAAAGTAGGCCACTGCTTGGTCCTTTTTTGCAGCAACAGCAAGCCATCTTCCTTTAAACAGGCCTACAGACCACTTCCATGTCAGACCGGTTATAGAAAGAGTATTAAAGGGTAAATCTTTTCCCCGCAATCAGGGGATCCCGAAAACACAAGAACATTACTGAAGTGTTATAATAATGCTGAGGAGTATAACAGCTGAGAAATTGCTACTGCTCTCACGTTGCTTTTGAGCTATGATATCATAAGTAGATAAAAACCATGGCTTGTGTCTGCAGAGAGGAGCAGAAGCCAACAGTAAAATTCTAGAAGCTATTCCTGGTTGTTAGAGGGCAAAACAGCAGACAGACCACATAACGCTAGTCTCCCTGTGTACTGGATGAAGCACAAGCTCTGACAACTTTTTTATACCTGCTGTTTTTTTATACCTGCTGTTTTGACAACTGATTTTTATACCAGCTGACAGCATTAAAATAATCTATGTTGAATTTGGGTAGCACAGTAATGTTTTTCATTGTTAGAAATGTTTGGGATACACTAATAATGGGAAAACTCCAGACGATCTTAGACAGTGGCATGGAATAGTAGTTGTTACAGGGCTTTTATAGATTTGGCTGCTTCTCTTCATGCAGTAAAAGACAAAAACAAAAAGATCTGGAACACACATCTGTAAAATGGCTATTGCCTTTAACTGCTGGGTACAACACTACAGGAAAATAATAAAAAACTGTAGAATATCTGCTCTTATACCAGCTGTTACTCCAGAAATTGTCAGAGTTGCCCAGTTTAGTTCAAAATATAGTCATACTTTTTCCTTCTACCTGCTCAAAGACTACAAAATATGAATAGACATGCAGGAATAGAGGGRAGCCAAGAAAGTTTTGTCCTGAATTTTCCATACATTTGTCCTTTACTTCTTGGAAATGCAGGTGATCTCACTATAAATGTATGGTAAACAGCATCTAATAAAAACATTTCCAGACCTCCATATGGTTTCAATAATAATATTGCATTTATATAACATCCACTGACTTTATTATTCAATGGAGGATAATTACTATACTGAAATAGTGAGTATTAAAATGTTGTTTTTGAGGATTAAGAAATAAAAATGTATTTTTGAAAATTAGAGTCAGCTATTCGGAGTATTTCTGGAAGAGCTGCAAATCCCATTCATTTCTTATATTTGCTTCATGCTGAAGGGCTGAAATACAAGCAGTACTCCTTTGTTCGCCCGAACTCAGAAGCAACATTTCTCAAATCCGACATTACATGGAAATCCCAAAACCAGATGCTACTTTAGTTCAACTTATTTTGTTTTATTTTATTATACAACAAAGTATGCACAGCAACAATCATCTGCTGTTCTTAGTGACTGTGCTGCTTGGCACAGTTACGGTGCAGAACAGGGTACTGCATGTTTTCTACCTCCTGGTTTACCTCTATTTCCCTTCCTAATTTTCATCAGCAAATGATACACTGTTTGTGTGCTGCCTATCTAACAGATATTTTGCAGAACCTTTATCCTACTAGAAAGTTAAACATGGAGTGTGAAATACTTGCTCCCAAAAAGCAGAAACTGAGCTCTTCCAGAAGTTTGTAATGTAAGAAAAAATTCTCTGCCTTTTCCTGTGGTTTGTTGAAGCCTGTTTTCCTTCATGCTTTATAATAATCCATGGCATTTAATTATGTCTTCAATAAACATCACTAACATTTTTTTCCTTTTAGATGTCAGTGATTAATGTTTTCTATGTATTCAAAGAATTTATTTTATGCCACAACCACAACTACAGCTTCCAGCAAAAACAACTTCTAGTTAAACCCTCTGTTTACTCTAGTGTTTAGTCGACTATCAAAAGTTGTTTATTGTCTTGCAAGCAACAAAGTGAGCATTTTCATCAATTAATGGATCTATTTAGGTACCTTTCTTTACAAGTTTACCCCTTTCCTTTGGTTAGTAAGGGGAAAAGAGACTCTTAAATACATCCCAGCAATAGAAGCTGAAAACAGTTTCTTCAGATGACATGCTTCTCATTTTTAAAAACAGATTGGTACAATGGGCCAGACATGCAAGGGCAGGGCAGTTAGACTGCTGTGCTGTTATTTTCTCTGTTAGAGAGCAGTGGCCCTCAGGGTTGATCAAGGCAGGAACAGCTCTGAGGGACATTTCCAGGACAAATGTACCAGCTGTTTAGGGGGTGAAGACCTTGGCCTAAATGATAAAGCATTGCCATTTGCACCAATCTGATATTCAAACTTGGTGTTATTTGTCATTTTAGGCAGGTGGTACGGTTAGGAGTACAAAACGTCATGCTTATTCAGTGCATCCCTGACCTTTTCAGCCAGCCTTTCTATAGAGGCTATGCCACAGTCTCAGGACTTCTTCCCACCTGACACCACCACTTCTGTGGCTCTTTCAGAAAGAATTTCTTCACAGTAAGTGTGCTCCTGTTTGTTCCAGTAAATCTGGCAAAGACAGGAATGAGTCTTTTCCAGTCTGGTTTGCTAGATGCATGAGTGCACAGGGAGGAATTTAAACACAAAACAGAGCTGTTGACAATTCATCAGGGAAACATTTTATATACACAGTTAGGATTCCTTTACCAAGCTTGTACATTAGTATATTCAATTTATGATGTGCAGCGCTCACTTCCCAAATATTATACAATCCATTTCCCTGACCCCTTTCTTCTTTTGGGATATAACAGAAGAGTGAAACCTACTCGCCTCCCATATTAGCTGACTGCTTCCCTATGGCAGGGTTGAGAAACCCATGAACCTTCGACTAAACAATCAGCCTTTAACTTCATGCGAATTACCACATTAGATACCAAATGTATAGCCTGCTAACAGTGTTTGAAAGGTTTCTTCAGTCCCCAAGAAAGAATAGGGTCCCCAGACATGCTCTACGGCAACTTACAAAAAGAATATGCAAAATGTGCAAACAAGAGCAAAGTCAGCATGGGGCGCTGACATGTTGGGTACGAGACCCTTAGCCAGCGAAAACCTCCGCTGGCTTTCATGCACCAGAGAGAATATGTAGAGTGCCTGCTCAGCTGCACCAGTTCATAATCCTGAAATTGCATTTCTTTTGGCTACTGCTGGAAGTATGACTGATTTCAAGTAACAGGTACACATATTTCAGGCTTATGGTTTCAGAACGTTTCAGCAGCAGTATTTTAAAGGAATGATGTTGCTTGAAAGAAGAGCGAAAGGGTTAATAGATTTTCCATACACTGTCATCAGGCTCAGCAGGGTGTAGATGGTAAACTCTCAGCTCCACAGTGGAGTGGAGAACAGCTTGGAAACAGTGGAAGGTGGAACCTGCTTGTTTCCTTGCATGCCTCCTTCAGGCCAACAGTTCATTCTCTAAGAATAAGACTGTGGAAAAAGTTAGAAGTGTTTCAATTGATTCAGGTCTCCCTTGTAAATCAGGAATTTACTCCACTGATATAAACAAAGGCTGAGCATTACGTAATCACTTCAATCAGATTCTAACCAGTACTCTACATTTATGTCAGCCTGAATAGTCTCATATGACTTTAGTTTTTTAATTCAGYGGCATTCAGATTTTTCATTCCTTTGGAGGACTTTATTTCTAAAAACTACTGCAAGGACATTTGGGGAGGTGGGGGGTGGAAGGAGCTAATATTGAAATACAAATCATAACAACTCAAAGAGCATTCTCCAGCTTCTGTTAATTTCTGTGATTTATGACCAAAAAATAAAAACGAGTAGCTGAAAATAATATGTTACAACAAAATGTGGTGACATTGTATATTCTCAGTCTTCGTTGTTTTGCTTGGAGGCTGGGTACAAGGAATTTTATCTATAAATCAAGCTCTTGGAAATACACTTGCTGAAATCACAATCAGAGTCAAATACTTATGTGATGATTTTTGTAAGAAGTTCTGTGAATATGTTGTCATCAGCTAGATTCTCAAGAAAACATCCCAGGTTCTTTTTACTCCACTTAGAAAAATATGAATCAGTCCTGGACAAGCAGAGTACACCTGACAAAACAGCTACCTGAGCAGGTCTGCACAGGAGCACCTTCACTGCACTGCCCAACTTTCAGAACTCTCCTAGTGCGCCCGTGTCCCTTCGACACTTCCCACAGCTAACACTTGGACACTTCTTTACAGACCTCCTCTGCCTTCCTTTCCCCATGCTGATCCCATTTGCTCCRTTTCCCCCGCTGTGTCATCCCAGCTTGCTAGTTTCCTGCTCTTTATCTTAATCACCTGTTTTCTCCCAGCAGCACAAATTCAGATCCCAGATCCATATCCTCCTTTATTATCTTCTTCTCACCTTGTTTGTCCTTACCCTTTTCCCTCCATCCTTCCCTTCTCTGCCATTGCTGTTCCCACTTCCATCTCTGTTGTTCAGTCTATTGTGGTTCAGTCTATTCAGAGACAGAAACCAGTATCTTGACCACAAGTTTTCCTAAACACGAGTGCAGTTCAGTGTGGTAGCTGGATCTTCATACAGGCTACCAGTTTGGTGAGGTCTAAAAAGACTTTAAAGATCTTTTGAGAAAAGAGGTGTTATATGAATGTAAATAATTAAACATTGCCTATCAATAATAATTATCTCAATTTTCTCATTGTTCAGGTTTACAAAGAGGGAACAGCTACTAGCTTACTCTTTGACTCTTCATGTTTACATACAACTTCTCCATTTAACTCCTTGTTCCTAGAAACAAAAAATTATGACTGTTCAGAAAAATTTTGAGGCACATTCCTTTAAATTTTCATCTTTAACCTCTTTCTTACTTTCTTTTTAGATTATAGGAATACAAAGTTAAAAAGCTCAGCAAATCTGTATACTTGAGGTGCAGGCAGCTGTATCACAGTTATTCCCCTGGTGTTCCCATTGCTTATTTCTGAACATTATTCCTTTGACTTTTAAAAACTTTCTAATTTCCAGTCTCAATTCATGCTTTATTCTTTATCTTGTATGTCTTTTTCTTCCTCACTGATGCTTATTCAGGCTGTACTTCAAGAAAATATCTGTATGCCCTCTCTATCTTTGTTTCACTCAATTCAATAAACTGAGCAATTTTGTTCCAGTTCTCTGGTTTTCCTTGAAGGTGGGGGACAAGAACTGTACACATTTTTCATTTTGGATGAGGTGCTGAGTATAAAAGCATTAATACATTCCTATATCTACTGAAAATGCCTCTCCTAGTACATCCTAAAATTGCCTAGACATCTGACTTTTTCCTGGAGATTTACAGTCATCGTGTGATTGATTACTGAAAATAACTTTTTCTTCCTCTTTTATTTGCTTGAACTTTATTCCAGCACACTTGATTAGGCATTTCAGTGCAGGCCACAGCACTTCAGCTCAGCTATATCTATTTTTAACTGGTAGGCCTTGTATGGGAAAGTTGAGGACTGCTTACTGTCTGTTAGTCATGAGCCCCCTGTGGATTTTATTAATAAATTGTTTGTTGTTGCCATCAAAAACAAATCACTGGCACTATAAATCACTAATTCCTCTCACCACTTCTTGACTGTCAGTAGCCGAAGTAGTAATTCTGCCTGTTAGTAGCTGAACTACCAGTTGTTTTGTAACTTCAACTATATTTTACTGAGAGCAAAGTAACTCATAGGGTTCTGCTAATCAAATAGATTTCCTTTAACAGCTCCTATGAACTCAGCCGAGCCAAAGCTTGTTAAAAAATCTTTCACTTTTTCCCTAGCAAATCTTGTAAGAGCTAATGTCTCAATGATACATGGAATTTTAGGGATTTTTAACATAAATAAGACAGACCAATTGCATATGCTTGAAGGATTCAAATGGAGTCTCTTAAGATTTTGTTCATTTGGAATATGGAGAAAATGATCTTATTAGGCCAGTGTTATTTTTCATAAAGAATGAAAAATAGTTTATAGAACTTCACATAAATCTCTGGTCTGCTGAGATTTAGAGTCCCATTTTGTTTAGTGTCTTTGTAGATATAAACGATTATGTAAAAATTCATCAGAAGAGGAATCCTGGTAAACATCTGTTATACTTTGGACTGGAAGTCAGAACAACAAAGACATCAGCACAGCTGTAAAATGTCACTTACTAGCAGGCTCATGGATTCCTTTCTAGCTGAGTCAATAAATAGGTAAAGTTTGCATGTTTAATCACAGGTTGAGAAGTTGTGCCTGACAAACAAGACCAGTTGCATAAGGAAAGAAAAATCCTGCATTACAGGAGGTGGTAAAAATACACTCTGAATGTTTTCTTATTCCCCAGTGCAAAAGTCACTAATTTTCTATCAGGGAAGGTTGAATCATCTTGTTCTAAGCAAACTAAATGTTGCTTTTGAGAAATCTGTGTCCTGTAATTGTTTGTCTTTTCATTTTTCACCTCATGGTTTTACAGCTGGATTGGCACTAGAACGGGCAGTTTGGAGACAGAGTATGAACCCGTGGCACTTGCGACTCAGTAAGCAAAGGATATAAAATCAATCATCTTCCTCGTGCCAGATTTCTGATCTTGCTACTAAAACAAAAAAGTTCAAAAGCATTCAGGTAATATTCAAATGATGTATGCAAAATATTAGTAGAAAGTAAATCTTTTGAGGCTCCTGCCTAAAAATACAAATTCTTTTAAATAGCATAATTATGTTTGAAGAAATCGTCAGAGTTAGAAGTACAGCCCATAGTTCATGAAATTAGAATAATCGTATGCAAGGTATAAAGTTACAAAGATTGAATAAAGAAGATGGTTCCATAGTAATTAAGAAAAGGATCTAATGTAAGCTCGTAGCAGTGGTGAAAAGCTTCATAGGCTCACATGCATTCCAGTAATTGCCATTAAAAACTTCTACCTAATCAAAGCAATCTTCACATTATCCAATATTGTCTAAGACATCGCTAGGGGCAACTGTTCAAATCAGTATTCATCAAAAATGTCCTTACAGCTGGGTAAATTGTAACTTGTATTTAATGTTTCCAAATGAACAGCGAGTAGGATCCTACACACTTTAGTGTATAGGAAAATGTTAGCTTTAAAATTAAAGTGGCATTTGCAAAACTCTCAGCGATTTCTTGAGAGGCTGGATTATTTTCCCAAGTCTTAGCACTTTTTTCCTCTACTTGCCCACAGCAATATTTATAGCCTGCCATTAAGAGTTCTTCATTTAGGTTCAAAGAAAAAATAGAGAAAAATAGAGAAAGATGGAGAGTAAATGCATACTACAAGTGCTAGTGCTCAGGATGTTTGGAATTCCCATCTAGCATTTTTAAAACACAACACTTAATAAACATTACTCTCTTCCTAAAAAAGATAATGTGAGTTTGGCCTTAAGAAGCATATTGCTATTCCACAGTACACCACACAGATGAAGCCCATGCTGGAGAAATATGCAGCTGAAACAAGGTACAAAAGGGTGGAGACTGATGCCATCTCTGCAAACGGTTTCATTTGGGACTTAAGCATATCCTCATAGCTAAAGTGCACATTGAAAGACTGAACTCATTTAGGGCCAAATATAATCCCTCAATTGCAGCCCTCAGATGGGTAGGAGGCAAGTTTTCACTGCTATTGCCTTGTGCTCTTCCTGCTAGATCCAGAAAGGATTTCTGAGTGCTTTCTGGCATGTTTCACAAGAACTATATTCAGTTTAAAACAAAATAAAGATGTTAAAATGGAAAGTTAATTTGTCCTCTGTTTAAAAAGTGTGGAATCTGTCATATATTGTATAATTCAATTGTGCTGAAAATTCTCTAGGCATTTTTGTAAAGTTTCATTGGCACTAGTTTTACAGTGTATTTTTTCCTTGTAGAGGGAGGATCCCTCGTGTTTTGGGTTCAAATGCTCCTRCCTTAGAGAAAGATTAAAAATTACAAAGAATAAATGTATGAAACCCTGAAGACCTCCAAGGTCATAGCTTTTCCACAGATAATTTCCAAGTCTCATTTTTTTATGATTTACCAGAATTATCATCAAATTCTTCCTGGCATTCATGGAGAATGAGAAGTGTATATGTTTTAGAATAGGACAAAAGAAATATAGACCCTCTGCCTTCCACTGTCTGGAATCAAATACTTGAGGGCCAGGCAAATGAAATGACCAGAGAGAAGTTCAGTATGTAAGAAAATGGAAAGAAAGCTCTTCCAGGAAAGCTACTTTTTATTGTTTTGTTTCTTTAAATGGCTAATACTTGGAGCAAACTCTTCAAGGATTTAGGAAGTGACCATTCTCCCATGAGATGATTCCCTGAGCAAAATTCAAGCATAAAAGTAAAGGCTGGTAGTGAATATTATTTATCACCAGCTCTGAATTTTAAACTTATGCTGTACACCAGTCTACATGTAGAATATGGTATATCAATGGTAGGTTCTACAGTAGGCTTCAAGAGTAAAGCCAGCGATGCCAAAAACACAACACCATTTTATAACTGAAGTAAACAAATCCTTTTTAAGGCAAAAGGAAATCTAGCAGTTGTGCAAGTGCAAAACTATTAACCATTGTTTCAGCAGAGTGTTTGGGGGTGCAGAGAAGCAGTGCCTTGGCAAAGCCCTTGCGTGGAGGGCTGGCTGCCAGGAGCAGCTGCGCAGTGACAGGTCTGGAATGTCCTCTGAGTAAGGCTGGCGGCAAACCTCCGAGGGCTCTGAGAGTGGGAGGTTCTTGAACAGCCTGAAAAATATGAAAGCCTCATTCAATAATGAAAAAAAAATCATTAAAACTTAGTCATATAACAAGGAAACATGAAAATAGCCTTGTAACAATGTTACTATTTATTCACCCTAGGAAAACAAGTTCCATGTGCGTTCAGTATACTTCCTCTAAGGTTCACTTTTTCTGACGGGTAGGTTTATGATGGTGGGGTTCAAATAGCATATCAGCATTTAATAGGATAAGGATTAGGATTCTGATCTTTCTGTGATGCAATATAACAGCATATTCCTAAAACGGAATATAACATAGTATTCCAACTTCCTTATTGGCTGGAATTAGAGCTTTTCCGAAGTGTTACTGCACTGCATGAACTTCTAATTCTGTTCTCTGGGCTCAGGACAAGGAGTCAATGAAGTTAATCACTGTAACATGGGCGTAGTCTACCTCTCAGATATCTAGAAACAACTTCTGTACTAATGTCCTATTCTGCTGTTTTGAAATCTAGTAAGAAAACATACATTCCAGCACAGAGGTATCTTTTCAGAAAGAGAATTGAACCTATACTGCAATAGCATTTTGAAGAAAAGTAACACAGGATAATGGAGAATACATCTGCCTGGAGTCTTCCAACAACTTCTATCTTTAACTGCATCATACACACTTTGTTTCAAATGGAAATGAGGCAATAACTGTGAGGTCCTGAACCTCACAAAAACCTGAAAGTTTCTGAGAACTCCCAACTAAGCTGCAAGTGAGTTGTCAAAAATTCATGAACCGTCACCATAAATTGCTACAGTTTAGATACAAACAATTTAGTTACATAAGGCAAAACATCTCTCCATCCAGAGAATGCTAGGAAAAGTGATGTATCTCAGTCTAAGTGTATGGCAGTTCTGTTAAATTAGAAAGAAAATACATTCACTTGCTTTATCATATTCCCATAAGTATTGTCAGTAAGAATCTCTCATAAATTTTTTCACATGCAGAGATATCACACATGCAGCACAGGACATTAGCTTGAGACTTCGACAAAGTATAACACCAAGTGACAAAAATCCTGTTAGTGAAACAGGACGGAGTCTCATGTGTGGTACTCTTCAAACACGGACCAGATATATCCAGGAACAAATGTACTTGTTTAGAAATGGAAGGTCAGGCGACGACATTTCAAACTATTAGATATTTAGATATTAGATATTTAGTACAGAGTCAGCTTCCTCCTATAGGTTTATAATGACCTGTTCTACAAAATTAAATTTTAATAAATTAAATTTGAAAGCTTTTAATTTTCTCCTATATTTGATAGGGTGATTTTTAGAAAATGATTCCATAAAGTTACACTATTTTGTGTGCCACAGGACTCTATGTATCATTTTCGGGCATTTGCAGATGCATCAGTTCATAGGCAATCCTGCTGCAGACAGCTTGTACGTAAGCAGTGCAAGTACACAGGCCCGTCCATCACCACACAGTGGCCACCACCGAAGGCTATCAGTGCATATCTGCAGCATATTTTGTCCCAAATCCAGACTGACAGGAACTAAAAAGTTATGAGATTTGGCTTCTTTCTTAAAACTACAATACTGTTAATTTGCAGATTGTTTCTGCTTCGATTGATTTGCATGTATAAACTCACAGAAGTGTAAAGTTCACTATTTCACTGAAGAGAATAGCAGCATTTCTGCTTGCCTTCCCACCCTACACTCAACGTTCCACTTTAAACAAGATTATTACCTCCGGATGTTTTGTGTAATAATCTAATCATCTGCAGGGTGATGCAAAAAGTGTACAGATGAGGTAGCTTTGTTCAGTCTCATGGGAACATCACATTAAGAATAAATGATATAATTTGGCCCGGACATCGAAAAACATGAATTGGATGAACTGGATTCATGACAGTGAAATTATACACTAGTAATTCTTTTTACACTGCCAATTGGAGGATGATAAATGAAAGGTCACCCTGAAAATGTAAAAAATATATGCAAGTGAAAATTCATTATCCCTTTGTCACAGAATATTTATAACAAGAATCTCTTCATATAAGAAGAGATAAGAATCTCTTGCTAGAAGCAAGTTCATATATTGAAAATGTTGAAAATTTATCTCTCTGTATTCCACCGATGATTATTTTCTAAAGGCAGTGACTATTAATGTTTGCAACAAAACCCCATCTCAGAACCTTAACTGCAAGAAAATTCCAAGTTATAATATTAAATGCCGTCTAATATCTAATATCCAAAGCCATCTTTGTGTATTCTTTCTAGCATCAGGGAGCTGTGCAGCTTTGCAGTTCCAGAAGTCCTGTACCTCTGATATAGGTAAAGAAAAACACCACATACAAGACATTGATCTCCAAAATGCTGAATACAACATCAGCAGTGCTGCCAGATACTCAGCACTGACATCTCAGCGCAGGCACTATACGTGGGAAGTATGTGGTCATAGTTTCAGCTTTGCAAAGAGAGCTAATTAACTTTCACACAGGATTTTGATATTTTGAAATCTGAGTTCATTCCAGCTTTGAGCCAAAGCCAAGCATTTCATAATTGTCTGTGGGAGGCAATAAAGCTTCAGCATGAGAGCAGGTCATCTCCTGGGCTTCCCCAGAGCGCGGGGGAGCCCTGGGTGAGCTCGCTGTGAGCTCGGAGGGCCCTGGAGCAGGGGCAGCCGGGGGCCGGCTGGGGGGCTGCTGCCCTGGCCGAGCCGCTCCGGAGCTGCCCCCTTCCCCTGCCGGAGGCCCAGGCACAGGGCAGGCACCTCGGCTGCCCAGCTCCTGACACGACTGCAGCAAAACCCCAGCGTCTCAGCAGAACATTTCGATTTGTCTCAACCGGAAAATTCCTACCGGAAAATGTTCTGTGGGAGCTTTTCCACTTTGTCCCATTTGTAATTAAAGGCCTGTGTTTTCCTGTAAAGGAGATCAGTGTATTGTGTGCAGCACGCTCCTGGGCAACAGTAACAGTGCTGGCATTTGAGTATTAAAAAAGCTGGGGGGCAGGCCGGGGCAGGGGGGGTTGCCTTGTTCTTTTCCATCCCAACTTTGAAACACATAATACACCAAATAAATGTCCTCTTGGTTCAGAATTCCTTTCCATACCTTAAATGAAAGTAAATATTGTCTATAACATTTTCCATGCTGGCACAGGGCAAGAAACAGCATGCAGCTGGCTGTATCAGTGTGCAGCGGGAGCAATATCGAGAAAGGCTTGGACCAGAGCAGGCAGTGAATAGCTGAACRCTGGGTAACACTGGGTGGTTTGTGTAACATATATAATAGAAGCATTTCTCTACTGGTGACAAAGTAGAACTGTTTCAGTGTATCAAAAATAATTAAGGACAGGTTTTGTGAACCTAATTCTAATACCTTAACAAATATTGTCGGTCAGTTTATCTTTACTATTATTTAACAGCGATAACTATGAACATTTGAATATGCTTTTCCTCTTTGCAAACTACAAAACTGGCATGGCCTAGCAGGATGTAGAATGAAAACCATGCAGAAACTGCAAGCCAGATTTGGCCTTCAGACCCATACAGTGTCTCTTCCATGTACTTTTTAACCTTTTCTGTCAGCTGCTTGAAGTGAGCTGCAACCTCAAGAATGACACTCACCATCAGCCTGGTGGACATGTCTAACACAGGATCATTACAGGACTAACATTTAGGTTTAACGTGCACTACATAAGGAGGACTACATAAGTTTACAGTAAAATCCTGTTAAGGACCCCCGAGGAGGCTTTGTGGAAGGCTTGGTGCATGCCAGGACAGCCCTGCTGAAGCTTGGGGGTAAGCGAGGTTACTGCCTCACAGCGCAAGGCGCCGGAATAGCTGCGGTTCCTGCGAACGAGAAGGTACCTCACCGGATTCCCGACCGGCAGCGACCAGGGAGCTCAGGGGTGACGTAAGGGAGTAAAAGCAGCCCTGCTTATTGGACGGGTGATGCTTTACTATGAATCATGTTGCTGAGACAAGATGTTTTCCTCTGTTTAAGTTAATGGAAGAAGGGCAAATATAATGCCTCTGTGCCCTGAGATCATCTGAGCTGAAATGGAAGAGATATAAATCCTACCAGGAGCTAACTGACAAAGCCTATAGCAACACCTGCAAATTGCTGGCTGTCTATATTGTTTTCCCAGCAAGCAAATGGTGCTAAGGAAGAAATATGGTAGAAAATGTGACAACTGTAATGTCTACGTGCAGTTAAAATGACAAGACACAGGTAGTCTCCATTTGGCCCAGCCTGTGTAATGTCAGTGACAATAAAAACATAATAAAGATGATGTCAGGCTAACGTTAGAGCAAGCTGGTTCACAGGACTGTGATACACGCAAAGTGAATCCAGAGCAGTGGTGAGTCATTCAGCTGAAATAAAGCAATGATGATAGGACTGACTTAAGGGAAACTTTCTTTATAATTTCTTAGCAGTTTAGAGTGGGAAGAAAGAAAACACCCCACAGGATGAACCAATGTAGACTCTAAAATGGAAAAGTAAGAAATGTTTATTTAGTGAAACTTTTTAAGATGAATTCCAGCTTGGCACACCTGTCCCCTCCAGACCCCCTATATGGAGGAGAAGAGCACTTGTCCTATGATATATTGCTATGGGGGCAGGGGAAAAAATATATAGAAAAACATTGAATAGGGTACATAAAGCACCGCATACTTAAACTGTTTTGGATTTGTTCCAAGAAAAAGTTTTTTGGCTTCACACTCTGAGGCCCATATAAAGTAATGAAATCCTCCTCATCCTCAAAAAAATAATCAGTTGGGGAGGGTTAGGCGAACTCATACAGCTTTAAAATAACTGCACTTTTGTTTAATCAGGCTCTTATTACTTAGCTTAGTAGCATTTTTCAAGCTATCAAGGAAATTAATGTTTAGAAGAATATATGCTATTGATTCTGGCTAATGATGCCATCGTGCAAATGCACATACATACACACATTTACACAAAGGCATTGGTAGGCTGCTTTGCCAGGATGGCTGCAAATTTGCAGATCTAATCACTTATCATTCTGCCCAACCTTGCTTCCCCACACACCCTTCTCTGTCTGTCTCAACTCCTGTTGCTCAGCTTCTTCTAAAATTATAAGGTCACTGGAACCAGGAAAAGTATTTTTTGAGGGTACAGAGTTTAGCAAGGGGGGGTTCTGGAAAAGATTATGATTTGAAGATGTAATATATGCATCAGCAAGCACACCACAATCACAGAATCGCTGAGGTTGGAAGGGACCTCTGGAGATCATCTAGTCCAACCCCCCTGCTCAAGCAGGGTCACCTAGAGCATATTGCACA
This sequence comes from Apteryx rowi, assembly GCF_003343035.1. Lineage (NCBI taxonomy): Eukaryota > Metazoa > Chordata > Aves > Apterygiformes > Apterygidae > Apteryx > Apteryx rowi. The sequence continues at coordinate 84,583 of NW_020450677.1, read as the reverse complement.
GGATCGCGTCCAGGCGTGTTTTGAATATCTCCAGAGAAGGAAACTCCACAACCTCTCTGGGCAACCTGTTCCAGTGCTCTGTCACCCTCACAGTGAAAAAGTTTTTCCTCATGTTCAGATGGAAGTGTCTGTGTTTCAGTTTGTGCCCATTGCCTCGCGTCCTGTCGCTCGGCACCACTGAAAAGAGTCTGGTCCCATCCTCTCGACACCCTCCCTTCAGATACTTGTACACATTGATAAGATCTCCTCTCAGCCTTCTCTTCTCCAAGCTAAACAGGCCCAGCTCTCTCAGCCTTTCCTCATAAGAGAGATGTTCCAGTCCCCTAATCATCTTTGTAGCCCTTCGCTGGACTTGCTCCAGTAGTGCTACATCCCTCTTGTACTGGGGAGCCCAGAACTGGACGCAGTACTGCAGATGTGGCCTCAGCAGGGCTGAGTAGAGGGGGAGGATCACCTCCCTCGACCTGCTGKCAACACTCTTCCTGATGCACCCCAGGATACCATTGGCCTTCTTGGCCACAAGGGCACATTGCTGCCTCATGCTTAACTTGGTGTCCACCAGCACTCCCAGGTCCTTCTCGGCAGAGCTGCTTTCCAGCAGGTCAACCCCCAACCTGTACTGGTGCCGGGGGTTATTCCTCCCTAGGTGCAGGACCCTGCACTTGCCTTTGTTGAACTTCATGAGGTTCCTCTCCGCCCACCTCTCCAGCCTGTCCAGGTCCCTCTGAATGGCAGCACAGCCCTCTGGTGTATCCGCCACTCCTCCCAGTTTTGTATCATCGGCAAACTTGGAGGCTGAGGGTGCACTCTGTCCCTTCATCCAGGTCATTGATGAAGAAGTTGAACAAGACTGGACCCAGGACTGACCCCTGGGGGACACCGCTAGCTACAGGTCTCCAACTAGACTCTGTGCCGCTGATCACAACCCTCTGAGCTCTGCCATTCAGCCAGTTCTCAATCCACCTCACTGTCCACTCATCCAGCCCACACTTCCTGAGCTTGTCTATGAGGATGTCATGGGAGACAGTGTCAAAAGCCTTGCTGAAGTCAAGGGAGACAACATCCACTGCTCTCCCCTCATCTACCCAGCCAGACATTCCATCATAGAAGGCTATCAGATTGGTTAAGCATGATTTCCCCTTGGTGAAGCCATGCTGACTACTCCTGATCACTTTCTTGTCCTCCACAGGCTTAGAGATGGCCTCCATGATGAGCTGCTCCATCACTTTTCCAGGGATGGAGGTGAGGCTGACTGGCCTGTAGTTCCCTGGGTCCTCCTTCTTGCCCTTTTTGAAGACTGGGGTGACATTGGCTTTCTTCCAGTCTTCAGGCACCTCTCCTGTTCTCCATGACCTTTCAAAGATGATGGAGAGTGGCTTAGCAATGACATCCACCAGCTTCCTCAGCACTCGGAGCACGGGTGTAGACAATTGTGGTACATCATGGTCTATTATCAAGGAGGTGAATGCACCATGACAGTGTTATGCTTATTAGATGTGTAGATTCTTGTAGGTTCAGTTGTTTCTGTATTTGCTGCCATTTATACTTAAAATCTTTCTTTGTGTTGAAATTCACACTGATGTATACTTATGTTCAAATGAGACTTCTTCAATTTTCAATGACTATTTAAAACAAAACAGAAGTATTCCTCCCTCAACACTATAAGTGGCCACAATTTTCTTAAGGTGCCATACGTTTTTCAGAAATCTGACAACCCGCTTGCAGACTCATTAGACATCCCTCACATTCACTCTGTGGGCTAAACCACACCTGCCTGGAGTGGCTGGGGCTTCTAGATATAAATCATACAATTGAAATATGAATATAGTAATGCATGTAGATGTCATGAACATCTTTTTGACTGTATTGGACCATCCCCTTACAAAGCTTATAAATTATTGCCTTGAGCTTAATTTTTTATAGCTTCTGCATTTCAAAATTAGATAAGCAAAATCAGGGTGTTAGCCAGAATGCTTGAGAGTAGGGCTTCACTGTCAGTGCACTGTGCCATTAATATATTTTCTGTGACTTAGAGATTTTCTTCCTAATGGGTGTAAGCACTATTATAATTGCAATAGCAGAGATTCCCTGACAGGAAGTTGTACTAGTGATGAACAACTAGTGATAAAAGATTTCAAAGATTTCTATTAAGGTGATAGAAATCATATTAACGTGATCATTAATGTGAACACACTAATATTGCAATAGAAAATGCAGCTAGCCTTCTTAGAATTTATTATTTGGGATACTAATGTACTCGTAAAAACAAAAGGATCTAAAAACAGTAAGGATCTAAATCACTAAAGACCTACTATTTAAGCAAGTGCTTGCTGAATTTGCAAATGCTGAATCTGTGTAACACCCTGGTGTTTTTCCTTAAAACCAAGTCAATGTCTCTCTCTCTCTGGAAAAGAAAAATGACTGCAGACCGCACCATTTCTGAACAGTTTCAGAGATTAAGAGAATCTAGATATATCAACAAGGCAAAGAAAAGTGTTTCTCTGAGTTGTATGGAAATTAAGCACCTGCAGCTTAATGCTGTCTGAAATACAAAGATGTTCTGATAGAATCTTTTATTTTGTTTGGCTTGCTGGCTGTGATCAATCTGAAATGCCTGAATGGTGGCTCTGTTCCTGTTCTAGAAATCCTTGCATGCTTTTTGAAAGGTTAACATTTTAAAGGTCAGGCAGGATGTATAGGTTCATGATTCCCTTTGTAAAAAGGTGTGTTTGTTTAAACACGTATACAGCTTTGAGAATCTCAATTGGGACAATATTCTTGCTGCCCTCTCCTACAGCCTACCTTGTTCTGCTTTGTTTTGTTTATCCTCTGTGGGTAAAATCAGTTTTGTCTTCTGCACCCAAGCCATGAAATTTGCAGCTGAAACTACAGTAAAGATTTTCTTATTCTTTTCTTTCCTAGATTCCCACATGGAATAAGCATACTGCATTAGCAAAAAGCAAAGGCTGAGCAAAGTAAAGTCAAATATCTGTACAGGTCTTCAGGGATAATATTCTCTTCCAAATTAATTCTCACTCCTCATCTTGCATTTTACATCTGTTGAAATATGGTTTCTATTATGTTTTTGGAAGATTTCCATTTACTGTAAGTTTCAGACAGTATTGATGAGGTCACTGTTTACTTTGAATAGCTCTTTGATAGAAAAAAAGAGAACACAATAGAATGTTCAAGAAGCATTGCATGTAATACGGTATTAAATGAGTCATAGAAGAGCTATATAGAGAGGTAACCTTGGGCATTGCCTGAAGGAACAGCTGCCCTACCATTCCACATGATAGTGGGCTCTCATGCAACTGTAAGAAGTGAGGTCACTTAGTGATAGATACAGCCATGGGAATTCTGCCTTCCAAAGCTGCTGTGCACAGCTGCATAAATCAGCTGAACAGACTCAAGAAAAACATGCCATGGCAAGGTATGCCATCCCACGCACACCTTTTTGTAGGACATTACTGCACTTAATACTTGGGTGGTGGGATACACATTCCTCATATTAACTGGAAGTGGTTGAAACTCACACAAGAGCCATGCCTACTTCATAGTCCCCTGCCAACAGACTTGGATTACAGTCAGAAGCCTTACCTAGCTGTAAGTCATGATTAGATTTCAAGGTGAGGCTTTGGAGTCCATTTAAGCAGGTAGGTGTTGTCACTGAAGGGGCTGTCGTGCCCTTCCCCTGTGCCCAGCCTCACCTTTTCACCCGCCTCACTGGATGCACTCCAGCAGTCATACTGCTGCATGGTGGGTCAGATAAACTCATGCTTTGTCTAAAAACTGATCCTTTTTTTGCAGTTGCTGTTTAGCATAAGTGGTTTACTTAAAAAAAACTGTCAAAAATACTTGAGAACATCATGTGCATATGAGCAGAGCCCCAATGTCATTATCTGGTAACTATATCCCATGTAGTCAATGGAAACATCTGGAGTGCAAAGTACTGCTGTACTGTACTGCTGAACTGAAGTACAGATACAAAAAGATATTCATGCAGCACACATAATTTATACAGTTTCTGATTAATTCAAATACTGTGAGGTGCACAGTGGAAATCCCCTAATCTTCCAGGGCTTAATAACTTCTTATTTGAAGAATGGCCTCTTAATTTTTCACGTAGCCTGCCAGGTGGCTGATGAAATGGCCTGACTTGATAAGCAAACCATCACAAACAAAAATCTCTTTGCTTCATAAGAAGAGTAATTTGACTGAAGTGAATTAGCAAGAATCTTATAAGACACAGACTTTTGAATTATGTATAAATAAGTACACTATGAAAAAAATAGTAATTAAATCTTTTTGCTCTGTACAGCCTATTCTTGAGTAATTGTTAAGGCAGTTCCAGGAACACAGTTTTGGTTTGTTAAAAGGTACTTTATAGAAAATAATGGTTTAATTTGTCACTTTTGCATATCATAATGTTTTATGCTTAACATGGACTGCACCTGTTAAATACTCTAACACTCCTTAAATACTCCAACACCTCTTTCAAAATCCTGTGTAAAAATCATTCTGTATTATCATTCCTCTTCTATAGGCCAAAGTATTTCCATCAGCATATAAAGCATGCATATATACGTACATCTCAGAAATGTTTTTAGTGATAAGTTTCAGAGGAAATGGGATTTTTTTAAAATTTAAATTTTTCAAGATACACATTCAAAGGGTAGAGAGCTTCCAAGAAAAAAAAGTTTGATCTTCTCCAAAGAATATTATTAAATCCTCATGATGTGCATGTGTATGTGTGCATATACAGTCAGAGGCAAGGTATGCTATCCCACAGGTGTTCAGGGATAATATTTTTTATGAATGGCCAGATGTAAGTGGAAATAAGAGCTTAAGCCTGAAGGAGCATCAGAAAAAGATTTTAGAATAGTACACTTGCTAAAAAAATTATAAAAGCCAGTGCATTTCAGGTGGAATAAAATTCAGTTTTAAGTCCTGTGGAAGCAATCAGTTCCTTAGCAAAAATAAGAGCACACATAGTTTCCTTCAAAAACCCATTCTGATTAATTAAAAAATGCATGAAATCTAACTGTTTCTTGCTACGAGGCTCTCTYTGCTCTACTCATAGGAGGGGAAGAAAACTGGCATGCTTGAACATAAATTTGGCTGAATGAATAGGAAATCTACGGTAGTCATAAATGGAAAGTATTCAAACTAAAATGTCAGTAGTAGAGGATGACAGGAGTCAGTGTTAGAGGTCCAGATTTGAAATATTTACACAAATATAACTTAAGCAGCAATGTGGAAAGCAAAGATTTCCAAGTTTGCAGATAGCACTTAATTAGCAAGTACTGCAAATAACGAAGGAATGCACAGTCAGAAATCAGAGACTGAAACGGAGGGAAACCTTGAGCTGTCAGGTGAGAGAAGCTGTAATTACTGTGGAATTTTCAAAAGGAAACATACAGAATATTTTAAAGTTAAACTTTTGTGAAAGACTTAACCCTTAAAAACTTCAGTGTCTAGTTTATATATAGTTGTTGCTGTTGTTTGTTTTACTGTTTTTTCTCAGAGGACTCAGACTTCATACTCTAATGAGTGAGTCACAGAACTAAAGTCATTTCACTGCCCATTGCAGGAGCTTTGGCCCAGATACACCAAAGCACTTAGGCATCTACGGAGATTTTTCACAAAACTGAGGCCAAAATCACTATCCAACTCTTCCACAAAAAGATTCTACCAATAAAGTTCCCCGTGGTGCCTGAAGGTCTGCTTCTTTGTACATTCAGCACAGCCTTCGTTCAGGCAGTAAGTCAATAGGTAGCTGCTATCTGCGTCTCGCACACAACGCTGGGGCTCATTCAGAGCCAGGGAGGCAGAAGGATGTTCCCCATTTCCTTTCATGCCACAGCTCAGTGCCTCAGCTCAGCAAGGTTGAACACTCAAGCAAGATGTGTGAAGAAATGGGTTCTTTATTTGTCCAAGGATATTCCTAAAATTATAGAAATGCTGACTATTCCAACCTCCCTCTCATGGCAGACCTAACTCAGGTCAGCTGTGGCTTTGTTTAGTCAAATCTTGAAAGCCTCCAGGGATGGTGATACCCACCTCCTCTCAGAGTACCTGTTTCAGTGCTGCACTACTCACCCCGTTAAAAAGTTTCCCCTTCTAGTCAGTCTGAGCCTCTCAAGCTGCAATTTGTGACCACTTCCTCTTCTGACGCTGGCTAGCACTACTGAGAAGAGTTTGACATTTTCCTAACTCCTCTTCAGGTAGTTGTAGGCTGCATTTAGATCCCTTTCACTGAGGGGCTAAGAAGTTCCTTGCCTAAGCCAAGCAGGCCTTCTGTCGAAATTCCTAGCCTTCCTGCATAACAGGATGGTTTGTTCTTGAGCTCTCAAAGAGTTTCTTTAAAAATCAACCAGCTCTCCTGGGCACCTTTTCTCCTCATGGCATCTGCCCAGGAGATTCTGCCTGGCAATTTCCTGAATAACCAAAGTCTGCTCTCCTAGTCTAGAGCCCTAACACTGCTGCTTCCCTTCCCAGCCTTCCTCCAGAATAAAGAAGGACTTTGGGGAAGAGATGGAATCTACCAGATCACGAGAAGGAAGTCACAAACTTCTAGCTTCTACCCACCTAGGATTTTGTGACTTCTTGCTGTCCCTGTGGTTCCTCAGCCATACTTCTTCTGGCCCTCAAGCAGCTTTGGCTCTTGCCTTTGTAGAATCTCAGCAAAGAGCCTGTCTCTTTCTGGCTGGTTATCCCTGATGCAATGAAGCCTACAGCCTCCCTGGGGCTCTATATCTGGTGCTGCAGCTAGTTTGTTAGAACTTATCTCGCAGAGGCTCCTTCCACAGTTACTCCTGTGTAGCACAGATCCTCTTCTGAGTTCCCTTCAACACAGTGCACCAGTGTGTGAGTCTTTCCAGTTTCTACAATGTAAAACATAAACTTTTCCCGGTAACTACCTTAGCTTGTTCAGAGAGATCCTAGATGTTTCTGCACTGTGTTGCATTGTCCTGTGTACACATACTATTAGGGGCAAGTTTGAAAAACAAGAAGGACAACACAAGTTACACAGTAACAGGAGTGGTTTGTCACACAGTCCATAGCAAAGCTCCATCTCCACCTGCAGCAATGGAGCTACTTGCCACAAGATGTTGTAGTTGCTAAAAGGAGAGCAAGGAAAAACTGGACAAAGTCACAGCAAAGAAATCCACTGAGGGTCACAAAATACACAGAAGCCACCTGTGGCTAAGGATGTCCCTGAGCTGCAAATACTAGGCGCTGGGTGAATACTCAGGAGAAACACCAGATATGTTTGCCACATTCTTACACCTTTCCTTAGTCATCCGCTTTGGCCACTGTCAGAGATAACAAACTAGTCGGACCTTGTATTCTTGTATTTTTTTTTGTTTATGTGAATGGCAAATTATGGTATAGATGGGGGAAAGTGGCTCACACATCTTAATCTGATTGCGGGCAATTGTCAGGTCAGTTTTAAATATCAGTATAAAAATATTCTTAATGGTATGGTTGAATGCAGTCCCCTCACTGGAGAAACGTGGTTCATGTCTCAGCTACTAGTAAAATATATGTAACATCTTTGAACTTGTTTGTCAAGGCAGTTATGAAGACTGCCTTAACATTAAAGATGAAAGGTATTTTTAAGCCAGAATTTTTTTGGAGGAACATTTCAATGCTTTTATATTTTTGTATATGCCCTGAAGCACTGAAATGTGATAGCAAATTATCTTCAGCAGAAATGGGAACCTGTGCAAATTTACTGGCTACTGCCCTGTATCCTGTTTTTCAGTAGTGCTAATTCTAAGAGACACATCTGGGCTTGATACACAGGGAAACAATCCTTTCCATGTACGATATGGTGATACAAACAAGCCTCAGAATAAGAATGAGACTGATGTGGAAAATCTAAATAAGAAATATGTCATAAAAATAAGAAAAGATTTAACTATAAAATGGTGATCTCTCCATTATAGAAAATGGAAAAAAACTGGAAAAAAAATCTCCATTTATAGCAAATTGTCAGTAGTGGCAATTAGATTTGTTCAGGAGAACAGAATAAATTTTAAACTTGCCTTTAATCATTGAAGTACATGTTAGCGTACAACACAGGAGTGAATTTTTAACCCTATTAAGGTCAAACAGTGTCTCTAAACAACCCAGGTTCTCACCCTAGAAGTGGGATAGCTCTTAAGTTATCTGATTTTCTTCAGCCAATAAGTTTAAGACCAAGCTTATACCCACTAGAAATTACAAAGTGTATGTTAAATCTTCATGGAAAGTTTGGGAAGATAGCTTACAATGAAGAAATGGAATTATGTGACTCTTTGTGAGTTTGTGGAAACAATCAAAATCTTTTTTTTTTCTGAACGGTTGAGTATGCCAGCTTAGTGCAAAAGGAATATTAACTTTAAAGGAATATTAACTTTACAGGCCATAAAAAACTGAGAAATAGTCTCCCTAACATTAACATACCTTCGTCTGTCTCTTGTTTATAAAATCCTTAAATCCAGTTTAATGTTTAATCCAAAATGTAAAATGTTGCTATCAGCAGTATATCTTAGATAAGTGCTGCAAATGACTCTTATGCTTGAGAGCTCCTTCAGATAAAATGTTAATCTTAAGCTATGGAATCTCTTTCCCAAGAGTGTTATAGAAAATTTGCTTTGAAGTGCTAATATTAAAATAAAAGGGACAATATACACTATCAAAAGTTCAAATTTTGCTTATGATTTTAAATTGAAGTAAGACCCTATGTAGGTCAAAGCATTCCTGAATGTGATCTATAATTATTACATTATCTTGTTCATACTCCAGAGAAAGAGGCCTGATCTGTGGATGGTGTATGAGAAGCAGGGTTTCGGGGGGACTGAACAGAAAGCAATGGATACCATTTTCTTTCTGTTGTTATGAAGCCAGATAACTGTTCCCATGGAAACCAGACTGCAGTTGAAAATTCAAAGCCATACAGGCAGTCAATGCAATCTAGTAATTGCATCCTAGAATTTGAGAAACGTGATTCAGAAAGAGAACTGCTTTTATTAAGAGCCCAGCACTAACAGCTTGCAGACTAGTTCATATTCCTGCTACTTTGAAAGAGTGTGAATATCAGCAGTATTTAAGCTACCCATCCTCCTATTTCTTTGGAATCTTGTGCACCTCATAGGCATTTCAGGGGCTTTCACAGCATCCAGGTGCATTTTGCATTCATGTATTTTTGATTATCAGCAAATGGACAAATGAAAAATTAGTAGCAGGCAACTAAAGATAAGATCATCCTGTTCCTTGTGTTATTCCAACTTTATCTCACTGTGGGCCCACTGATTTTGCAAGTGTGGTAATACAGTGGTAGACCAAGCTGTAGCATTGACCAAACACAGAAACACACACCCATTCTGTGGCAAGTTAATGAACCAAGTTCTGAGCTCTGGCTGCATCTGTGCTGTCATCTTAGCTTGAGGATTAAACTTACAGTTGAGCCCAAACTCTTTAATCATCAGATCTGCCAGGAAGCTGGCTTCTGCTTGCTCTTCAGTTAAGAAAGCCAACTGGCTTTCCAGATAGGGAAATTCAGGCACAAGTTTACATCTGCTCTGACTGCAGAGATACTATGGATGCAACTGATTCCAGCAAATTTTCTTGGTGAATTTATGTCCAAATCTGAGCAGGTTTACATAAGGCAATATAGGTAGAGCTGTTTTTACCAGGCTTTGCAAAATACTGAAATTTCCATGACTATAGTCATGAATGAATATTTAACAAAAAATTTCATTGGTACCTTTTATTTGTTGTTCTCTATTTGCAAACAAAGTTGCCTTCTCAAGGCTTCAAAATCTTCTGTCATGCACTTTTACATGGACTCTAATGTTCTCATAGAATATTTCCCAGCAAATATGTTTCTGCTTCAAAATGCATCACAAATAGCATCCTCCAACTGATGGCTGCCCTGGTAGAAAGAGTCAAAGAAAGCTAGCAAATTTCTGGACAGTACTCTGCAAACAAATAATTGGAGGTCCGCATCCAAAGCAAACTCTTATCTTTTTAAGCTCACTCAGCTCTCACATCCAGAGCATGTCTGAGCTTATTTCCATGTACTATAGCTAAGATACTCTTTCCTGTCCATCTGCACTGATGCAACTTTCACCCAGGCTCTTATAGCTTGATGAGTGCATCATCTTTCTCTTGGGAACTGAAAATGCAGACTTTCCCATATTGCTACTGCAAAGATTATCCTCTTACCCATTTGTGTTAACTGTATCACCCATCTCTTCAGCTTCTTCCACAGTTCCTCCCTTCTACATCCCATTAAACTGCAAGACTTCACATTCACTATCTTTTGGGGGTCATCTATGTTCATGACTGAATGTTGCTATATTTCCAAACAAGCGCATGTGTGCTCTTCTCAAGGCTCATACTTGTCAGGGTGTCTCCTCCAGGCTGCTTCTGGAGCTCTTCTGGGGCACCATACTCAGAGGAAACTTTGACAATGCTTAGCTACTTCTGTCCTTAGACCATTGCCTGTGCTGTCGATCTATAGTTCCCATTCCATGTACTCCTTGTTCTACAGGTTTGTTGTTTTCTGACTCATAATTAGATTGAAAACTCTCTGGGCTGTATGCTTTATTTTTTTGTTGTTCCATGCTTATTTAGTATCTAGCATGACAGGTTCATGACCAGGCCTTAATAAATAAAGAACAATATGCATTAAGTAGTTTTTTCTGTAAACAGTGAATTTGTGACAATTTTGTTCTGGGTAATGGATCACTGCAGAATTTGAAAAGTTTGCACTGCCCTGGGATGCAGGAAACAGTAACATGACTCTGAGGATGCACCCTGTCTCTCAGAATTAGGCTGGCTGCTCACAAAAAACATAAAGGGATGTAGATGTGAAAATGCATTTCCTTTTCAGGATGAAAATGGCCTTTTAGGTTGTCATTTTGCAGTGATACTAGGAGTCTTAACTTTGGAGTAGCAAGGCATGTGGTAGAGGCAAACCCATTCATCTAAAGAACCTGCTTCCTGTGGAGCACAGAGCACTTCAACTCCACTCTGCACCCCATGCTCCATCCTTTTCCAAGTTAAGAAGATGAATAGATGTGCAGATGTCAAGCAGCCGGGTGAACCAAGTCCAGCAAAGGAATATACAAAATGAACTTACATCCAATATTCAGAATGAATTTTGGCAGCAGCTTGAGATTTGCAAGAGTTGTTCATTCCCACCCTGGAAACTCTCACTAATTCTGCAAGCCCAAACAGAAGATTTTGCTGTGTGAGAGCCTAAGGGTCAAGCCCCTGTCTCCAAGAATGTTTAATTAGTTGTACAAAATGGACCCATTTCAGCTGGAGAGCCTGATGGAGGCCTCCCCAGGGCAGAGATGCTGGAGGAGTCCTTCCTAGCTAGGGCTGCCTTCCAGGCCCAGGGGCTGGAGGCACTTCAGGCACGTGCCCCTGGATGTTCCTGGAGTGAGATCCGGGAGTACCAGCTCCAAAGGAGCTGTGCTGCCCACGGATCTGCTCCCCAAGCTGCACCGCGGGGAGGCAGGGCCAGGGGCAAGCCAGAGCCCGCACAGACTGCACTGTCTCACTATAGTCACTCAGATCAGGAACTTGAAATTCAGTGGTTTTTGTCTGACTGGAGAGTACTTCAGTGGCTAGAATAGTGTCAGGATGGTGAATCATGATTTTGCAGGGGAGGTTTCCTTCCCTCTTCCACTTTCACCTGGTCATGGGACCAGGATCATGTTTGAAAACTTGAAAATGCTTCGGGACAAGAAAATGATTCTCAGCCACCTCTGGTTAAAAGCACTTATCTGTAAAAAAAAAAATAAAAATCTTACTCTAGAAATTAAGTCTAATTCTATATCTTGATCACTCAGAGAGAAAAATAAGAAATACTTCTAGTCTGTTGCTTTACATTAGTAACCAGCAGCAGATATGTGGTTTCTCTTACTTCATGCTGCCTAAATGAATACTTTTGATTTAAAAATGTGTTCTCGGCTTTTACTTACAGATCAATAAAATAAACAAATAAAAACCAATGCTGGCTTGCAGTGCGTTTTGAATGACAGCTAAAAAAATAATCTGAAATTCACAAAATAAATTTGACCTTTGAACAGTAAATCCAATAAGAGAGAAAGTGGGTCAAACTGCAGCCAGCTAAGGCTCATCTTGAAGTTAATCAGTGTGAATAATATTTTCCTTAGTAATAGTAACTATTTTCCTGTTGATGAAACAATATTATTTTCATTTGTGTGTCTGATTGAAATGATGGTTGAAATGATTTAGACTGATGCATACTCCAAAAATGACAGTTTTGCACATGATTTCAGATTGGTAAACAGAAAAAGAAAACAAGAAAAGGGATGAGAGATTACTAATATAGCCATATGTCTCTATGATCAGTAGAAATTTTCTTGTTAAGAAATGGTTGTTTTGAGGCTCCTTGCCCTAAGGCATAGATAAGCTGGAGCTGTTTTAAAAAGACTCCCTGGAAGTCACAAGTGGAAACAAAATGTCTGTTGGTCTCAGACTGTCTCTGATGTGATGTTTATAACTAGACAGAAGAGCAAAGTATTTGACAAGAGTTTGTTCAACAAAATGCTTACATTTTTTTACCTGATGGACTAAATAAATTGATATTTATGCTACAGACTGCATATATCCTGTAAATTAAATGCACTATCTGTCTTTCACAAACAAACAGATGTTTGCAGGTCTGATTAGGCTAGCTGATGACTTGATTAAAATTAAATATTTGCTTTTTTTTCTAGCAATGGTTAACTAAAACCTGTCTTGGGTAAGGAGGCTACTCATGAAAACCACTGCCATGGTATGGACCAATATAAAATCAAAATAAATGAAAATGTCAGATATGCCTTAAATAAATCCAGAAGAACAAAGAATTTGAAAATCTTTCATTGTCATCCTGTACTTGTCAAGTGTTTGCACTTGGTAGACAGTTTGAGAATAAAAATTGTCAATATACAATTGCAAAACAGTATTTGGTTGTGTTAGAGTAGCATTGAGTGTTAATAGACTAACAAAATGTTTTTCTCTTCAGCTTTATTTTATTGTGGTCCCTTGGGCAATGGAACTAGAAATTCTGAACATGAATTAATATTGGCAGCCCACTGCTTTTACAGAAGGATCTGTGAAAGGCTGACAACCTGTTAAAAAATCTAAAGAACGGAAGCTTATGTTGATAGCTTTACAGTACCAGCAAAACTTTCAAACTACATCCTGGAGTCCTGACTTAGTGCAGGCAATCAGCAATGTATTATCAATGTCAATGGGAATTTGTCTTAGTACTGMGGAGCAAGTAACATTTCATGGCCTACAGGGAGGTCATTACATTTCTCAACCCTGCAGGATTTAATCTCTACAAAATCCCTGCCTTTTCTCAACCTTTTATTAATTCTTCCTGTCACATGAATTCTTAATCTTCTTTCTGTAGACAATACTTTGATGAAGACCAATGGCTTTTATGGACCAGGTTTTAAGACCTTTTTAGTGAGAACTACATTTATACATAGTTTGGGATGCTGTAAATCTTCATGTATCCAAAGGAAATATATTTCTTACAGCTTGACTGAGTTTCAATTCATGTGGCTTTAGCTATTTAAAAATATGGGCCACGGTCTCAGCTGCTCATTTGTGCTCACTCAGTGGGGACCAACAGAAACCCTCAGAGGTTACAGACTTGCTCTTCGGAGCTGACAATGTCTCTCCCTTGACTGTAGTGAGYGCTAAAAGGATTTTCCTAGACTAAATGGCTACATTTCAGATAGGTAAAACTAGATGAGATTAATCTCATCATAGCAATCTAACATCCATGTGGGATGTTCAAAGTCCCCACTGCTAATGCAGCAATATCTCCTGAAGCTTCAGGTTCCCACTTCATAAAGTGTAGTGGCTTTGCAGCAGAAGAGGATAGCTTCAGAGCCATTATTGTCCAAAAACCAGTCATGGTTCAAAACAGGAGCTGGTTGGCTTTATTAGTATCTGGCCAATATGAAAGTTAGTGGGGGAAATTCCAAACATAAACTTTCAGGTTTATTTCTGCTTTCAAGAATATTATCTGAATTTTTTTAAAAAGCATGGTTAGCATAAAGTCAGCATGGTTTTAAGCTGCCCCATTATTTTTGCTAAGTGGACCAACTGGTCAGTCATATCAGAAATGTGCTTATTAAGCACCATTACCAGTTAAATGTTTTTGAAAGCTCATACGCTATGATATTTATATTCTACTATTTGATGTTTTACATACTGCTGTAAACATTCTCATTAAAAACAAATTAAAAGCAAATATTAATAAAGGGTTTTTAAGTTGAGCAAAGGCATTTTCATGTAGTGAGCAGACTGCTGACATGACCAGCACCTCACAGACAGGGTTTGTGTCTGTTAAACAACTTTCTCTCAGATGTTATTTTGTGTTAGCTTAGAAGACTGAGCTCTTCACTTGTTTATATTTGTGTAACTGTGCGGAAGACAGTATGGTTGAACTGGTGCTGCTTAAACCAGCAGCTCTTTCTGTCTCTATTGCCCTCTGCCTTTCTGACAATCTGATCAGGTCAAACATTCAACCTCACAGAGATCAACTAAAAGTTGCCCTCATTTGACCCATGTGAACAATAGTAAGACTCCATTTCCAAAAATCTTTCCACTAACCAACTCAGCTACAATGACAATTAACTTGGCAAGGTTTAAAGCTGCTCTGAAAACTGCTCAGTGCCTGAGGAATGTTAATAGCAGAACAGCTGCTTTCAAGAATCTCACACTTTGTGTTTCTTGTATTAAGAATTTTACTAATTCATCCCTCATTGTTTGTTCTCACATGACATAAGATATAAACAGATCTACTGACCTCAAAAAATGTGTTTTTCATGCAAAGGGAGTAATTTCTTTAAGAAAAACCCTATTTAGTTAAAACATCTAAAAAAGTGTTGTTTTGTTTTCTGCAAAAGGCTCTAATTTGGCTTCTTCAGTTTCTACTAAAAGCAGGAGTTTGGGCCAGATGGCTTCCAAGGTCTCCTCTAACCTAAAATATTCTGATCCTATAAGTGTGTTCAATTATTAATGTAAAAGTTGGTTTAGATTCTCTTCTGCTCTGGGCTTCTCAGTACAGCACAGGTTCTGAAGGAACCAGTTTCAGCAGCTGAATCATACTGCCCCATCATAATACCTCAATGCAGTTCTAACCTGCAACACACAGAAGTGGTCTATAAGTCATGTATCTCAACACTTCTTACTACATACAAGTAACACGAGTCCTTCCCATACTAATAAAGTTCTTCCTTCACCAGAGCAAGACCCTGCTCTAGCCCATATACTTACCCCAACAATTTCCACCCAGTCTAAAGAAATTACATTAGAAAATTACATACACTATATATAAAAATCTCTATTTTGAATGCCCTTCATTTTAAGGATAAAAGAATGAAAACACTTTATTAAGTTTTGTCTTTGGAAACAAGATTAATCTACAGTTTCAAGCTCAGCACTGCACTTTCTGAAACGAGTGAAAGGATAAAACCTGATGATGGGTTATGGTGGGTTATGATGGGACCATTATATAATTGGAAAGGAAATACCCACAATTTTCCAGTGAGTTATAAAGCACTGTTTACTAACTCTGGAAGGTCATGAGAGCCTGGCACTTGAAACCACAGCATTCACTTACATCTCACACTAAAATACAGCATTAAAAATATCAAAACAGTTCTAAGATTAAGCATCAACATGCTAGAAAATGACAGAGTTATATCTGCAATGAAACCCTGTTGTTTATTTGCATTATGACAGTCTTCAAGTTACAGGACTGAACACTATTATTTCCACAAGACTCCTGCCTTAATGTTCCCTTAATGGTCCTTTGGTGTCCAGCCTCCAGTCCAAAAAATCAGACTCCACCAGGACTCAGGAACTGTCTCTTGCTCTCTTTTCCCCCATCTTCTATATTTCAGTCTTCTCACAGCCCCATTTTCTTATATCCCACTTCTTGTGATCTCCATTTCCCTCCTTACAGATGCTTCAAGTCTCAGTTCTGTCCCATCAAGCTCATTGTCCTAACACACTCCTCCTACAAGCAGCTGTGGCTGCCTTTGTATTGGAAACACAAACTTTGTCCTTTCCATTGCCTGAGCAAGGAGATCAGGAACTGATGGTAGAGAGAAGGTCTCCCTGCACACACTTGTGGTATCAGACCCTGACTTGATCTACTGCAAAAAATGCCCAGCTCACTACAAGCTCAGACCTTGATCAGCATGGATAAGAGCCTTTCAGACCTGTAACTTCAAAGCTAGCAGTCCTCTACTCAGCATGTGTAAACTGGGACCTTTCACTTTGTTTTGTCTTAAAAGATTCTTAATTTGTTAAAAATGCAGGCTCCAATTTCATAGGAACAACAAACAGTACATGCTGGACACCTCACTCACCCCTGCCAAATTTTATGTTTCTGTTTCAAATCATTAGAATTTCACACAAAAAAGGTCACCACAACATTTTGATATGGACAGAATGATGTATTTTCCCCTAATTTTGTTCTTGGAAATAGCCATTTTGACTGAAATTTTCCAGACTTGACCTGAGGCAGATATCCAGTGTGCAAAATTTCAGGCTAAATAGTTAAAGTTTAGCAAAAGTCATAAGCAACTGAAAAAGGATTTTGTAATGGAACTTCTGGACAGTCTTAATAGATGGTGCCACCAGTCCAATCTACCACACATACAAAAGGTACTTAAAATTTTATGGCTTTTCTGGAAATCACTAACTTCTTTTTTTATGTTGCATCCCCCAGAAATAGCTTGGTACAAAAAAAAATCTGGATTTTTTGTATTCCTGAGTATTCCAAGTGACTGCTGAGCAAAACTAAATACATCATTGGAAGCCTCAGCCATCAAGGAAGAAGAAAACAGATGTTATACAGGAATGAACACCTCAGGGACTGGGCATGTGAAAATACATATGTTCACAGGGTCTCTTGATATCACAGAATTGTTCACATCCTTTGCACTGTGATAATCATTTTGAAAAAAATTTTGATGCAATACCAGAAGCAATACAGAGTGGTTTTAAAATTACTGCTAAGGACAGCTGCGCTAGAGATAGGACTGAGTATTATTTACTTTTGTATACATTTGAAGATGCTACTGTGAAGCTTCATACTGCTTTAAGACATACTTGTGTCATAATGTTTTAAGATTATTAGTATTAGTTCTGAAATCACAATTTTTATGCATAGGTACTTGCATATGTACACATACCCACTAAATAGAGACAGGGTACTCTGCCTTCAAACTCATATATCATTCATTATACAGGGCAAATTCAAGAGCACCTTTTTATAAGATCACTATTCAGCCCTTGGAAAAGCTGAGTTTGTTCAAGCCTAAAATGAATTCTTTTCTTCATGATGTTGTTGAAATGGAATTTTCTTGATTAACTTTTTACCTTAGTGCTTAATTTAGTATGAACAGTAGGCCTTTCAGTTCTTGTCAGCAAACCAGCTGGCTGATACTTCAACTTTCAGATCATTTCAGAGATCTTTAAATTGTGCAATATAACACTGATGTAGAAGAAGCTTATATAAATCTTGTTTAAGTCCTGGAAAAGGAAATCCACTGTTTGTGAGCAATGCCAATGGTCCTATGCCTATTAAACCACTTGTGAGCTTTCTTTCTGATCAGGAAGAACAAATAATACTGATAAGATAATTTTCTCACCATGTCCATAAACTTCTTGTCCTCTCTGCCATGGCATCGGTCCCACTGATGCCATGAGCACCCAGTGAACAGCAACTGAATTGAGAGCTTCAGTTTGGTTTGCACAGATTAGTTGGCCGTGAGACAAAGAAAGTTTTCACTTATCGAATGCAGGTAGAGTCAGACTGAAGGTGAATTTATTCAGTGCTACACTAATGGTTCCTGAAGATATCCAGTAACCTGTAAAAAGTTATTTTATACATTATTTTTGACACTTAAAAATAATTAAAATTATAAAGTGGCTAAAGTTTATCAGAATCTACAGAGAAAGAGTTCAAGTCTTTTGAGATATTATTTGTTAAATAATAGAATAAAGCAGGCAGCAGAAGCTACACTCTGGGAATGCTTTTGTACTGTTTCCAAAACTGTGAAAAACTAAAATACATCAATTTCCACTCTCACATCTCCTGTTCTCTTTCAGCGTCTTTAACCCATTCTTTGCTTGTGCCTGCCAGCCAGGAACCATTCCTCTTCCAGAGCATGGACTTGAGAGAGGGAGGAGTACCTGAGGATGCCCAGCATCCACTGCCACCAGCAGCACCTCATCCAGACTGCCACTGCCAAGGCTTGAGTTGATGTTATACCCTTTAGAAAAGAAACAGGTCTGTAAACTGGCAGTACCACTGAGAATCAACCTAGGTTCACTGAAAATGTTTGAGTTTGGCTATGTGTTCCACAGAAAGAACATGCCGTAAACTTTTTATGCTGAGATGCCCATGCTAGGTCAAAGAGGACCAGGAAAAAGTGGTATGTTGTGAAATTAGGCTGACTTGCTTATGGAAAAAATGAAGAGTGGTCTCATGAACATCACTCAGGGAATGTTTGCTGCTTGCCTGTATGCCATCTACTGTTTCAGCAGATGATAAAAGCAGCCTGTTTAGACAAAAGACCAGAAGGTGATGGAGATGGAGGAATAATAATGCGTGACCTTACTTGTCCCCCTCTCATAGGACCCAGTTTTGGGCATAAATATGTAAGAAAGAGTGGATGGTGTAGCATGTTGATTCAGAGGTACTGTGAATCTGTCTCACCACACACACACAAAACAGCCTTCCAGCAGAGAGCAGTGTGTATGCTGAAAGAGCAGAGTAACAGCCTGGGCCGAGTTCCCACTGTACTTTATTCTACAAATTAACAGGTTTAGTCCTGCAGAGGGGGAAAACTAGGCCCTCAACAGCATTATAGGACTAAACATTTCCTGCTCCTTCCAAGAACATGAACTTTCACAATTACAGTTTTATAATCCTGTAGATGATTCAATGAGCTAAGATTCACTGTCACAGAAGCTCTACTCATATTAACTTTCAAGGAAACTTAAGCATCTAAGTGCCTAGATTATTTTGAAAATGGGATTTAGGGTACATTTGCATGACATAAAGCAGTGTGATGTTTGAGATATCCAGATTAGCTACAAGCACACTGCAGCATGCACTGCTAGCTCCTGTCCTAGAAGCAAAGCAGCGGTGTTGACATACAGACTCTGACTCCAAGCCTAGCTTATTCTGTCTAGCCCAGGGAATCTCAGGGCAGTAGTATAATTGTCTAGTGTTGAAATGTGCTTCTCAGTGCCCTTGTAAAACTGCTTTAAAAAAAAAATCTATTTTCTCAC
Source organism: Apteryx rowi (assembly GCF_003343035.1). NCBI lineage: Eukaryota > Metazoa > Chordata > Aves > Apterygiformes > Apterygidae > Apteryx > Apteryx rowi. Next base: position 65,236 of record NW_020450677.1, on the reverse strand, counting down.
CACTGATTCAATGATGTATTAATTTGCAAAAGTTACATTAAGAAAGTAATAAAAAGTGATTCTGGCAAGACATTGTAGAATTTGTAAAAACCAGTGAGGGCAGTGCAAGGCAGGAAGGGCAGTCAGGAAATTCCAGTCAGGAAAAGAATCAGAAGCTAAATGAGTGATTTATAAAGGCTTGCTCTCATATATGTGAGAAATCCATTCAAGGAGAGGAACACAAATGGACTCCAGTCTGTTGCACTAAAGAATATGCCTTAGCTTAGAGTAAGCAGAACTGCATTTCCAGAAAAGCCATAGCTGCATCTGTGACCTGGAAGCCTAATTACTGTGGAAGCAGAACATTTTGGGAAGTTTTCAGTTTCACTTGTCAACAGTTTCTGGGTTTCYGGGGATATTCCGAGAACTTTGTGATCTCAAGAGGGCTGCCAACAGACAGGTGTTCATCTTGCAAATGAAAGTCTCCCTGACTGGCACGCCGGCAGGCAATTTCACTGCAGAGGCCTGATGACACAGTGTTAGGGCAGGCCAAGAGTCCCAGAGCTGTCTCCTGTGCCGTCCCTCTCTGAGCATCACAGCAGAATTCCTGGTTATCGTCTTCTTTTCTACATAGCTCTCAAAAGCTAATCTACCTCCAGGGCTATACATTCAATATCAGAGGCAGGCTAAGGTATTTGCTATGAGGGCATAGAAATAGAAACAGAAAAAGGGGCAGTTTCCAAAGGCTAACATCAAACAGACATCTTCCTCTTTGTTCAAAACAGGTTTCTGTGCAGGAACATGTCCTCTGAATCATCACTAGAAGAAAGCAAACTGTCCTCTGCCTTACTTTTTAAAATGATTATCCTTCAATGACTTCTGTTTTTAAGTATCTAAAATTAACTTTAATCTTATTTAACATAAGTAGCCCTTTTGGGGCAAGGAAAGTTAACCCACTAATGATGTACTTTCTGAAAAATTGATTCCACTGTGTCTCAATCAGTGCAAGCCTAATGAAAGGGCTGTTTGTATTGGAGCTAATTTATCATCTCCACAGAATTCTGCACAAGCAAAGTTCCCGAACCACCACAAGCTCTTGGCAGCTGTATATTCTTTCAAAAGTGCTGAACATGATGAACTTAGCTTCATGGTTCAGTTTGTTAATATTTGCATGAGAAATGAAAAATTAATCTACATCTGAACATAGTGAGTGCCTTTCTGAGAAATCGGGAGGGAGAACACACAGGGATAAGCTCAGGACTAAGTTTTCTGCTTTTGGTTGGTGTAATGGAAAATGTTGTTCCCCAGTCACCTCCTTGACTCCTACTTATTACACAATGGTCTCTTCCTTTCCAGTCCAGCTCATGCAGGCTTTCACATTTCTACTGAACAATTTCTTAGAAATTTCAGGCCAAAAAAATTAGATCTGCCTTTTCTAATATGTAGCCAAGTCTAGGCCAGACACTCAGCTGAATAAAACCACAAACTCTCAGTAGAGACTGTATCCCAGAAATTGCACTGCCTCTGTCTACCTACTGATCAGTAAACTGCCACAGCACCTCCACCCTGTTCATCTCCTCTGCTTTATTTTCTAACAATAAAACATACCAGAAATCCACTTCCATAGACTTTGTTCCTGAACAGTGGAATTCTCATAAACCTTGAGTTGCCAATGCTCGCTCCATGCCACCCTTTCTAAAGCTATGTAATTCCTGGGCAAAACTGAACCAATTTTTCCAGGGTGGTTGAGGGCATTCAGTACTTCTTAGGACTGCCATCAGTAGGAATCACAGGGGAGAAGGACTTCAAGATTTGTTTGCACGTTACATGATGCTCCACATCACTAATACTCTTTAGATTATGAGCTGAAACACATTCCTTTCTTGAGATTTCAAAAAGCCCCCAAAGTTATGATTATAAGGTTTAGTCTAACTGACTTTTGCTTTTTTTTAATCCAGTTGTTGTTATACTACATTTTCTATGCACTAAAGAGGGAAATTATTTCAGAAATATTTATCTTGGACCAGGACACATTTTTGTAGGACTGGAGTTAACAAGGCTGTGACCTTCTACTGCTCAGTATCGATCCTCATTTTAAGAATCTGCTCAAAGTGTTTGTCACTTGTGCTACAGAAAGAGCTGGTTTTGCAAGCCCAAGCAATTCAGTATGGAAGAAAGAGAGAGATCCATAGTGGCAGAAAAGGTGTGAATGGGTGGAGTTTCTTGGTGCAGTGAAGAATAAAGGGAGATGAAAAGAAGTTTACATCCTCCCTGCAGGGCTATTTTTACATTTATTCCAAAACCTGGAAGATCAGCATTGTCATTAACCAGAAATCATGCATGACACCAGCATAGTAGGATGTTTATTTTTAATTAGGCTCAGGGAGACAATTAACCTATGTAAGCCTGAGTCTGTGTGACTTCTGTGTGTGTGTCTCTGTGTTTGTGTGTGTTTCTCTGTGTGTACAAATTTATGAGTGTATCCATCTGTGTTTAAAGGTAAGCTCAGCTTTTTGTTTTGGGTTTTTTTTTGTAATGCTTGAGTCTGTTTTTGTTGCTTCTTGCATAACAGTTATCACTAGTACAGTTAGTTTGGTTGAGTTTTTGAAGAAACAGGAAGACATATAATACACAATGAGGTGACTATTAAAACCAAATGGCGAAGACTTAACCCACAAGTTTTGATTACAGAGAGTAGGAATCAGATGCTTACAGTGTAACAATATTTCTTAGCTCTCTTCTTTCTGATTTTAACCTGTTGATTTTGAAGAGGCACAGCTGGTTTAATTTTCCTAAGGTAGGGACAGGGTCATTGAGCTCTCTCTCCCTTGCGCTCTCTCTCTCTCTCTCTCTGGCTCTTATTCCTTTCTCTCATTCTTCTGTCTCCCTCTGAGGCAAACATTTTTTTCAGTGGCTCTAAGGAAAGCTGTTATCTGCAACAGTGCAAGTCTCACATCCATCCTTTCTGTGACTGGGTGACTGACTATTGACTGGGTGTTTTGACAAATATTGAGCATGCAGTTTCACCTGACCCCAAGTCAAAATAGTTGGGTACCGTATCTGGAAAATCAGAACCCAGGTTTTTTTACCTCTAGCTTCTCTGATATGATAATAGTAATAGCAGCAATAGTAACAGACAGGGTAGAAAGAGTAGAAAGTACTAAAAGATAGTAGTAATATTATCAAATTAGTGAAAAACTATCCAACATACAGGCATATCTTTTTTTGTTACAGTCAACAATAAAAAAAATTACCTACAAAAGTTTCCCCAGTCATTTCTGGCTAGAACAGAGCAAAATCACTTGCATTTTAGACATTTTTTTTGTCAAATGCATCTGTTCTAAACCACAGGAATTACACAAGTGCTATCCACTCACTCCAGGAAGAAAGGTGGCAGGGTAGGAGCAGCTCCAGGAACTGATAGTGAAATATTGCCTTCTCAGAAGTTAATGGGAATATCCTTCAGTGGGAGCAGAATTTCTGCCAGAAATTATGATAATTTAGATTCATAYAGGGGAATGGCCCTGTTATTACATTTCTTTGGAGACTAATCACCATACATTGTTCTAGTATCCTAGAGAGCTCAAAAACAGTTATCTTGTCGACTCAGACTGTAGCATGTTGAGGGTCTCTAAAGCCGAACTATTCCTAGCTCAGGCTAAACTAATTTTTCAATGCAGCTCAGATTGCTGTCAAAGCAACGCAAGAACCTTGTTTCTTATGCAAATGTTTCTCACAGGTTTCAGGCTCCCTCTACATGAAATATTAAGCTGGCTCATCTACAAAGGGATTGGATTTTATTCTTTGCTTGTGCATCACCTGGCACAATGAGGCTAGGAAGTAGTGTAATACAAGTCATAAAAGCTATTTAGAAGACACCAGTACAATTGGCAAGGTGGTTGCTGCTTTTATAGGCAAAGAGCTGTAATAACATCCTCTACAATTTGCAATCTCCAGCTCCTCACCTTAATGAAACACCTCTTTTTCTTTGTACCAAAAACTTAACATAGTATCTTCTGTAAGAATGGATATTTTGTCTCTTACAGAAAAACACTTTATACTGTCTTTATTATCCACCACAATAAAAATAGATAAAGGAAATGGCAACAAGAATGTGGCATTCTCTCTTGTTGGCTCCACAAAGGCTAAGGACACAGGCAAAGATTTCCTCTGCTGTAGGAATCCCTAATGTTGAGGTCTGCATAGGAGGGAAATGCCCAGGGATGTCCTTTGAAGCTCGGTTCTTTGCTGTTCTGAAAAAGAGCGTCATCTTCACTGGCCTAATTGCCTATAGCATATGTACCATGAAGAATCACCCAGCCAGCAGATATGTGTTACTTTTCAGCCACAACTAGAAGACAGAAACTTTCCTACCATCTCCTGTGCCAGAGCAGCAGATGGAAAGATTTCAGTCTACATGGTTAGCTGCGATCCACTTTGCATTCTGTACAAAATATGACCCACAAAGAGTACATTGTTTAAGGTTTTGTACTGACAACATTTTTCATCAAAGTTAAGGTTTCATTTCTGTCAAATTTAGGCTGAACAGGAAAAAAAAATGTTTGGAAAACAAAACAGACCTATTGCTTGGTCTATTTTCCCATTCCTTGGAAGACACTTCTGCTAGTTCTAGTGGTAAGGACCTATCAGAGAGAAAAGCACTGAGAAAAGAAAGACATCTGTGACCTGCATTTTCCATATTAGATAAATACATATGCATACCAGATTATACAGTAATGAAATCTTCTGTGCCCCTATTATCTAGGCTTGACTATTCCTTTTAAAGCAAAAAAAAAAAAAAGAAAAAAAAAAGAGAAAACTTTCTGTTTGGAGTTGAAACCATGACATTAATATTCTATTTCACTGTGACTGGCACAAGTTCTGCAGGACTATATTGCACAGTTTTTGCTTTTAGTTTTGCCATAGTTTGAAAAGAACTAGGAATAGATATTTACTGCATATATATTGCACACTTAGCAGTAAATGGAGTGCTTTAGATTTTTTTTAGATGCAAAATATATTAATCCATTCATGGATTAATCCTGTAGCTAATCCTGTAGCTCTTTAATGACTTCAGCGTACCTGAAGGCTAGCAGGAATGAGAAAGAGTATAGTAAATAATCTTGTTCTGATTGAATTTATTAATCAAACTTGAAAATATCAAAACTATGATACTTGTTAGTATGTAAAACCAGGATTCTGTTTTCAGCAAGCAGAAAGCTTGCTTTTTTCACTTTAATTGCTGGAGATGAGTTTGAGGGTGGGATGTGGGACCTCAGTACCCAGCACACTCTTTTTGATATCCTAAAAGGAATAGGATTCTACAAATACCCAAGGACACTCCAGCAGAACCCACCTGTATCCCATCTACAGCTCATCTCTGTTGTCATTGGACAGAAGAAATTTTACATGTTGTACCTGTGAAATGCAGCTAAAGAAGAGCACTGATGGTCATTACTGAACTGACCAATGACTGCTGCAGAATATTCACTGCCTTTCCTAGTCACTCCTTTTCTTGTTTAGGTTCAATCCCCTCAGTTTACTGCAAAAGGGATGGAATGAGCAGGCAGTAAGATAAGACATGTATCACGGTCCTTAACATAAACACAGAATTATATCTTTCTGATTACATGGGAAACTCAATGAGAGCCAGCTCTCTCCATCACATATGAATGAAACTTTCATTAAGGCTGATAAAAATGTTGAACTCACATGAAAGAAACTAGAGCCCCCAGCCTGAGAAACAAACACTTCTGTATTTCGCTGTTAGCAGACCTATGAGGATATTGGCCTATGAGCTCATAAAAGAAGAACTCTGAAAACAGAAGGTCAACAGACTCGCAGGCTTTCCTGTTTCCTGCCTCAGAGCTCTCCTACTGGGGCTAACTATTGCCCCTAGCTGATTTCCTGACTTGCCATAACCTAATTCCCCTGTTCACTCTAGCTGACACATAAGCTGATGGAGAAGGTCTCCCCCTGGAGTTCTCCTTTATTTGGTTCTGCAGTTCTTTGCCAAACTAAACTTTCTTACAGGCTTCCCCAATGTCTCCTACTACTCTCAGTGTTTAGTGAGCCCATGGTTGGCTGAGCAACCATTAACTTGACCCCAAACACATTAATATGTTGACTTGACAAATTAATGACAAGTGTACTATTCACCATCTCTTTACCTGTTTTCTCTTTCAAAAGGTTGCCAAATGGCAGTCATGAGGTAACAGCAGAGATGTTGATTTCTTCATCAACAGTCCATGTGTTTTTACTTTTTCCTCAGTTAAGCAAAATAGTAAGATTATTAAGCTGTTAAGAGTTGTGTTCAAAAATGCTCCCAGTCAACAGAAGACAATTTCAACCCTTCAATAGGCATTTAGTATCCATTGTAAAAAGATGACTTCACACGGTCTCACTTCTAGCTAAAAAAAAGCCCTGCTCACTTGTCCCAGGGTTGCCATATACAACAGAGAGGCCAAGCAATGTACATAATCTGTTTTCTAGGTGGGTTTAGCTTGTCAAGATAGTATAAGAATGCTGTGCTTTAAGTCTCTGTTTATTTTCTGTGCTTTGAAAGAGAATTTCCAATTTCTGGACTGTTGCTGAAATATCTTTGACTTGCACCACATTCAGCATGGTTGTACAGTTCTTTACGTGACTTTCTCCTCAGTGATATTCGATCTAGGTTTGTAATATGAAACAATTAGACAATTACAATTTATCAGCCTTTAGTAAGAAAATTGTTCCTTTTCTGTTCCCCAGAATCTTATTATGGAGAATAAAGGGGATGGTTATGTGGAGGAGAAAGAGTTATGCGCTACTTCCTAGAAGATAAAACTACCTCTCTCTCTTTCTCCATGAAATAATTACTTTATCATCTTTCTCTTTTTTCCCCTTGCACTAAAATTCATTTTTTCCAGAGACAGTCTCATTGCTACATATTTAGTTAAACCCTGTGCTCAACTTGCATTTAGCTTTGAAGTCTGCTACTTCTGTTTAGACCTGAAGAAAGGCTTGGTGCCTAGTCTTTCTAGTCATTTTCTCTAATAACAAATATTATCGCTACCTATGAATCTTGTCTTGCTTAAATCCTTGGATTATTACAGCTACAGCAACACTGCATACCTGTCAGAAATAACTGAATTACATCTACACACAACATATCACACCAAAAATACCTCCAAAATACTGTATCATAAAAAAAGAAACTGTGATTTGCACAACCACTTGTAGCATCTCCAGTTGTAATGAATGTTACAAAGTAGTCCAGACACTTCATTCTAGCAAGAGGGGTGAGTCATGTTCAAAAATGCAACACCAGAAAAATAGGTGCATGACTCTCATCATCACACAGGAGCTGAGAGTGGTCACACAGGAGTGCACAGATATGTGAGAAATTACAGCACCTACAAAGGCTAACTGTCTTATCAAAATACAGCCCTTGTATTCCCACACTAAATTTTCTGCTTATTCAGTGTTCCCAATGATACAAAACTAGTACGTTAAGCGTATCTCATCTATGAGACATGACTGTATAAAAATAGCAGCTTCTTAGTCAGCAGAACTGTTCTCTGTCTGCATTCAGCAACTAAGCTGCTTAGTTCCCAGACAAATATAGTATCTAACCACACTTAGTTTCTATTAGCACTGCAGAGATAACACAGAGATGACTAAATGAAATGAGGGTTCCTTTCTTGTTTGTCCTTGGCAAAATTGTTTATTAAGTTCTATTTTAAGGCACAATTGCTAAAAGCAATAGGATTGCAGAGCAGTCACCTCAAGCATGTATATTTGTCCCCATTAGCACTGGTACTGAGCCACAGAAAAGAGATTTTAATTTGGATTTTCAAGGCAGAAAAGTACTCCCGGGCTAAGGCTAATTTAGCACAACTGATCTACAGATTCAGGAGAAAATATGAACATGCACTGCCTCACAATGCTGTTCTTGGGTAATATGCAGAGTAGAGCCATGGTACTATACGAAATATATTGTCCCAGAAAAATTTCAGTGTCTTCATTTTCTATTTCAAAGGAGGTGCTTAGGCTTAGATCCACACAGAGGCTTCAGTGCCTGAAGTGGGTTTTCTATAGACTTGAGGCACTGAAGCTGAGTGAATATGTCAGGTTCCTGACTAGTCCCACAAGTGCCTATAGTCTACAGATGCCCAGGTTTTAGCCAGTCAAGGCCTGTAGGTGCTTATTGTTCTGTTTTGTTGTGTGTCTATAACTTAAGACATTGGGACAGAGTTTAACACCTGTTTGATGATTCTCAGATTTTTATGTATAAATGATTACCACACTGTCTACGACCACTGTGATTTTTAAAATCCCATAGCTGATGAAGAGATGGCAGGGAGAGGAAGAAGCTGAACCCAGTTCTGCTGACATCTTTAGGAACTGTTGTAACTCAAGGGTACAGGATCAAGAATATATCTATAAGGGGGAATGTGGACATCTACAGGTCATGGGAATGACTTTCAGGAGGTGGGAAATGAATCAGTTCCAGGTCTGAACCCACAGAGAAGTGTTATCATGCTATTGAGACATGCAGGCATCTTAATCCAGGAGACTGTTTCAGGCTGTGAGTCCCAATCTGACATAAATGTCTGCACGCTATTTAGTCACTCAAATACCACTAAAAGGAATGAGGCCAAGAAAGGGGACACTGTAGAGGAACTGGATAAAACCTTCTAGAAACAGGGGAGAAGTCTCAGGATGCCAAATCCTGGTTCCCATGGGGAAATTTATCCACCATAACATCTGCTGGAAAGGCAACACTGGGAGGCATAAGCAATCCAGGAGATTTGTGCAGTGCACCAAGGAAAATTTGTGACGCTGATGCTGGACTAACCAGCTAGGGAAGGTGCCCCTGCTCACAAATAAGAAAGAATCCATGTCATTTCACCAAGCTCAAAATATAGTGATTAGTGGTTTGAAGTCCAAGTGGCAGCCAGATACTAGTTGCACTGCTTAGGGGTCAGTGCTGAGGCCAACACTGTTTAATGCATTCTTTAATGACCTGGATGATGGTCACCCTCACCCTCAGCAAGTTCTTGGGTGACACCAAATTGAGGTGAGTGATTACTCGAAGTTGGGCTGCCAGAGGGACCTCGACAAGCTGATGGAATGGGCTGATAGAAACCTCAAGAAACTCAGCAAAGGCAAATGTTAAGTCCTACACCTAGGACTGACTAACCCTTCTCAACAGGGCAGACAGGCTGAATGGAAGGCAGCTTTGCAGAAAAGGAGCTGGGTGTCCTGGTGGACAACAAACTGAACAAGAGCCAGCAGTGTTCCCAACAAGCCAACAGCATCCCGGACTATATTAGCAAGAGTGTAACGTTCAAGGGAAGTGATTATCTGGCACTTGTGAAATGGCATCTGGAGTACTATATCCAGTTCTGGTCTCCTTAGTATATATTGAAGTAAGTCCAGTGGAAGGCCACCAGGATGATGAGGGGATCTAGGAAGTACAAAGAGAAATGGACAGAATTTTTCTTCAGCCTGAAGAAGAGAAGGCTAAGGGGGGATCTAACTGTTGTTTTCAACACTGGTTGAAGGAAGGGTTTATGGAGAAAATGGAGCCAAATTCTCAGAGGTATACAGCAGAATAATGAGATGCAATGAACGCAAATTGCAGCAAGGGAAATTCTCTGTAGATGCAAGGAAAGTAGAATAGTGAAAAGAACAGTAAAGATGATAAAGCACTCAAACAGGTTGCTCAGAAAAGTTGTGGAATCTCCATCCTCAGACACATTCAAAATTCAACCAGTCAAGGTCTTGAACAATCTGACCTAACAGGTTAGCCTGCTTTGAGCAGCAGGTTGGATTAGATGACCTCAAGAGGTAAATTCCTATGTAAATTAATCTATGATTCTATGAGTTAAGATATACTCTTCTCTTCAGCATCTCCAGTTGACTGTAGTAAGTTGCTCCCACCAAAGCTGCTGGCTTCCCTGACTTCAGTTTGGAGGAGGTGATACAGCTCTTACTACCTTTACAATCAGACCTCTAAGTTTTATAATACTGAAAGCCGCTTTGAAACAATGCAGAATGTACCATAAACCTGGTATCCACAACCAAAATAACTCTATCAGTCCAACTCTATTATAGCCTGGATACATGGATTCACAACACAAGGGTTGCAGAAACACACCCTGTACTATGATTTAATTACTAGTACCAATGCTGAGACTGGTCTGTGTGTTTGTGGCCATATACCCTAAGGATTTTGAGGACTAGAGTAGTCAGCACATGAAGTTTTAAAGCAGCCATGGTGGTGAAAAATGGGAAGAAAGAGAACACTTTACAATTTAAAATCACAACTTGAGGGTGATTCCTGTTAATTAAGTTACTGTTGTGGTTGCATCTGTGGTTTATCTTCTGTCTTTTGGTTACGGCATTTACTTGCTACAAAGTCTTGGCAACCACAGCCAAGTCTGCAGTTCTCTTTAAATCATGAAACATGAATATAACACATATAACTAGATTCTGGATATTTTAGTCATCCTGAATAGAGTCTGGATAAAACTAGAATCAAAGACATGCCTTGAAGATTCAGCTATAGATCAGTGTGAGCCAGAGTGGCATAAGGAGACTCAAAGAGCTTCTGGGTGAACAAAATAAATTCCTGTCTCATCAGCTTTACACTGCAAGTTGGTTAACTGTTTGCTATAGCAGACCGTATTATACAGAACAAAAGCAACTTGTTTGTCTTTTGACCCAGGACTGCTGCTTTTCACCAAAATACCTACATTTTAAAATTGTTCCTAATTTCCCCCACCTCTTTTCTGCATCTTTAGATTACAAGATGACAGTGGGGAGTTCCTAGAGAAAAACATTACCTATCAAGAATTTACAAACCAAAAAAAAATCCATCTTGGATTTTTTATAAGTATTTGTTGCTTCTTACTCAATGAATTACCTGGAAACATGAGTGCATTTGTCTTTTGTGAGAATGCTTAACACATAAACCAAAACGCATCTAGTCGGTTACTTTAAAAAATAGCTTTTCTACCTAATTTGTTTTCTCGCCTGTGCACATTAAACACTACTCTGAGTAGACTGCTGGCTGGGTGCCATTCAGACAAGTAAAGGCACTGAGACTGTGAAATAAATAATCTTAATGATTTTATCAGGCATTTTATATTGCAGCATGTTTAAACACACTGAAGGAAAGTAGATTAATGGGTCTTTTTATCTAGCTGTTTTTAAAATAATTGCAGCCTAAGCCAAGTAAAATGAAGGTTCCCTCTTAGAAACCTCTGTTAATTCAACCTACATTACATTCATTCATCCATTGTTCTTCATAACAAGATCACTAGTGAGTCATAGCTAGTTTTTTCCCTCAGGATTAGCAGTGATAACCATATAAAACTCTTGTAATCAACTGGAGATACCAGGGTCAGTTTTCAATTTTTGGTTGGATTCCTTTGTGCTGCTCCAAAGTCAAGCCAATAAGAATAACAGTTGAATCCATAATGAGCCAACTTTAAAACCATACCAGACTTTTTCTGACAATTAAATACAAACGCAACTGTGAGTCCATTTTGCATCTTCATATTAAACTGGCCCATTACATATTAATACCACAAGAAGAAAAACATTCTTTGCTTAGTCACAAGAATATTGAACATTGACTGCTGTCTAAATTACTGCATCTACATTGCTCTGAAAACTGTCCTAAGGGATGGCCCACAGACCTAAACATCGTCTGTATACGATACTTGCCTTGCTCATGGTAGGCTGTGCTCATGTTCCAGAGAGGATGGAGGAAAATCTAGCACCTAGAAAACCCCCAAGGATGCATTAACTTGCAGGCCTGCCAGTCTCAAGACTTCCAGTTATCTCATTAGCCTTTGCAATGATAACTTCAAGCAGAAGAGCTAAAGATGGTTTTACCTTGCAGGATACTTGGAGTTCATTCTAGACTCTGGTATTACCTAAGCTTTGGACAATCTGAGCTGAGGCCAAATGCAAACTGGTTGCTCAAAAGACTCATGGACAGCAGGTCACTGGTCCACTAGGCACCCTGGAATTCATACTTCAGCTATGGGGTAGATACAGCTTGTGAGGTCAGAATGTGACCCAAAGAACAAAGGGAGGAAAACATTAACTTAAATGTGCAAAATTTCTTGTAACCTCATGCAAATAATAAAGACAGCTTGACCCTTCTATACTTTTTTCATCTTTTTCTCTCTTTTCATTCTTCTGCATTTGTTTTTTTATGCTTTTCCTTCAGTTGGCTGCATAACTGTTTAACATTGTACAACTTCTTACTTTGATTATTAAATCACAAGCAACTTAATAGTCTACATCTAATCTATCTCATTTAATTTAGCTTGACATTAATGACTTTATGACAAACTCAGTAGGCACACAGCAGAAAAAGGTAAGACAAGATAACCCCCATCACTTGTTACTGCTTTAAATTGCATGATGTATCAATAGTTACATCCAGGCAAAGTAAACTACTATTTTGTTTTGGTAGCTTGCTATATTCACTTTCACCAATGCAAATGGTTCTATGAGATCACAGAATCACAGAATCATTCAGGTACAGTGGGACCTCAAGAAGATCTCTAGTATAGCCTTCTGCTCAAAGCTGGGTCAACACTGAGTTGCTTGATTCCACAGCCTCTCTGTGTAACCTGTTCCCATGAAGAATTATCCTCATAGTGACAATTTTTTCCTTATATCCAGTTAGAATCTTCCCTGTTTCAATTTATCTTTGTTTCTCATTCTCCCACTGTGCAGCTCAGCTTGCACAGTAACCTCCCCTCCTAGATATTGAAAGGCTGATATTATGAGCAATCTCTTCTCCAGGCTGAACAAGCCCACCTCCCTCAGACACTGCTCATATGGCAAATGCTTCAAACACCAGCAATCTTGGTGGCCCTCCACTGAACTTGCTGCAGATTAACAACATCTTTTTGTAATGGGGGCCCAAAACTGGATACACTATTCCAGATGAGGTCTAATGAGTGCTGCCTAAAGGAGTATAATCATTTCCTATGGCAATGCTCCTGTTGATACAGCCCAGTATGCAGTTAGCCTTCAGATGAAGAGCAGTACAAAACAATGTTTTTAATTTTGCTCTTACTCATGAAGGCTAAGTTTAAGTAAGACACTAAAGTGCACTGATATATCATGTGAAATCTTGCCTACGCATATACCTGTTTTCTGCATAACCAGAAGGCATCAAAACTTTCAGCATGACACTACATTCACTTTTCTCTTTTTTTTTTTTTGGTAAAATTAAATGAAAATCTTTTCAAAGTATTTATTTGAGGAGGTAGCACTAATATGCCATGGTGGGCCATATTTTAAAGCATTTTTTATTTTTTGCTAATTAAAACCTTATCTTTCCACACAAGCTACAATATAAGTCATTAATACAAGATAGACATGGACCCCAAGAAGTCTCCTACTGTGCTTGGCAAGGCTCAGAGTATAAAACTCCTAACTGTGTTTTACACCCACAGTCTTAGAGCTTTGGCAGACATTTTACAATGGGGAGATCTGAAGGTAGGTAAAATTTCTGGCATTAGACTAGAGTGTAGTGTTTAATGCTCAGATCCATCGGCAAGCTGAAACATGGTTTAGAGAAGGATAACTTTGTTGTTTTTTCTCACAATGTCCTATAGAGTGCATGCCAACACTTACAGAGCCAAATTCTGCAGTCAACTATACCAAAGTAAATCCAGAAGGACTTCAATGAAGTTCATTGAATTACATCAGATTCATGTTTATGTTGTTCAGATGAAAAATGCTCCTTAATTTCTAAGACAAGCTGGTCACAAGGTGTTATGAACACACAGTCATTCAAAGCCTAGAGATTTATCAAAAATGTAGGTCTTGCAGAGCAGGCTAAAAGTTCCTGGGTCAGGGCCTAGACTGCAGATTATCAAGTTGCTATCTGTGGGGTATGGCAGAGCAATTATCCCTGTTCAGAAGCTTAGCCAACCTTGACTACAACATTATGCATCACAGCTTAAGCCTCTCCCATTTAGGTTCTGGCTTTGTAAGTGGGTTGTCTGAGAGCATTCACAGAGACAGATATCAACATGGACCCCAGTTTAGTATGTACTAATTTATTATGCCACAGCAACTTTATCATGCCTCTGAGTCCTGAATTTTCCCTCTTTTCTAGGGATAAATCAAGATAAATCAAAGGAGTGCTGTATAACCCCCACAACAAAGTCTGTGAACACTAAGCTATATAGGTTGTAACTATATCAATGTGTAGCTACACCAGCTGTAAAAAGGTGAGGTAGGGGGAGTGCTGTTAAGTTCATCACCCAGTGAAGGAAATAACCCCATGTTTTGGGAAAGCAAGAAACATTTGGCTTAGCTGAGTGTTGCTGGTTTCCCTGCCCAGGTCTGGCCCAGCAGCGTCTGGTTAGTGTTCACACCACCCCTCACCACTGCTCATGTGGGCAGCTGTGCTGACTTACCAGCACTCCTAGAAGTGCTGGGGGCTCCTTGCAGTGTTGGCCTCCCACCTCCCACTCTTCCCTACCAGTGAGGAAGTTACAAGGTCTGCCACACTGCTCCCCTCCCGCAGATGTCCCACTATCCTTATCCCGCTATTGACCATCCTGTGTACATCACACACAGAGATTAGGCCAATGGTAACACAAAGTCCTCTTTTGAAGGTGAGGTTTCTGTCGTATACTTTCATGATAATTATCATGAAAGTCTCAGACTAGCAAAAGAGGAAAGCTGGAGAATCATGGATAGATGAGAAGACAGAGGTGGCTTATTTGTGACAGAAGGAAGCAGACTGCTGCACTCCTCTTGTCACAGATGCTTTGCACTGACTCCACTTTGGCCCAGATACCATTCACTAGCTTGCAAAAACCCAGCTGGCAAACACTGGAATCTTTTGCCCAAGGGGATCCAAGCCTACGCTACCTGGGTAATGTACTAATCACCAGGGCTCCGTAGGATGGACTGGGCTGGGGAAGGCAGAGCACTCTAAAAACACTAATGAATTTGTGCTTCCAGGCATCCAAGAATGATAAATCCACAATCTATTCCAGCCCACTGACGAGGATGGGGAGTTCTGTGTTCAGGCCTCAGAGACTTCATCTGCACCTTACATTCAATATCCATTTGCCTCAACAGGCCAGTGAGCAGGAACCAGAACACAGGACTCTCTCCTCAATGAGTGGCCTAACCACTTGCCTGCAGAAATACACTTCTCTTAGTGCTTTCTTTCTCTCCCTTTAGATTGCTCTCTACCCAGCAGAAAACACCTCAACAGAAGGGGCAGAGATGATGTATCCATAGTTGAGATGATAGCCTGAAGAACAGGACTTGGAGATTTGAGTTTGATCTCTCTTCTGTACAAATGAGAGAGGCAGATGGGTGTCATCGAACAGCTGGGGTGAGAAAATGTTTGCTTCTGAGATATGTCTGGGCAGAGAAATATGTTACCAACTTTGATAACTACATTTATAAATTATCAGGTGTGAAAGCTGGTAACACACTAGAACACTTGACATTATCCAAATGTCCACATGTCTATTGCCTTATATGTTATTTAATATGAGAGTATGCACAGTTCCCCTACAAGGAACAGTTGGATTAGGCAGGAAGGAATTGGCTGAATAAGAGCAAAGGATTAGAAAATGCTTCTAAGTACCCAAGGTACATAGTTCTAAACAGAGCCGTTAAGGGCATTTTCATATGTTTCCAAAGACTAGACTTCAAAAGTCAGTGGAGGTGAAAGATGTGAGTGAGTCACTGAGGCCACGTTTGGATTGGATAATTCAGGCAGCCAGGCTGAGAATAAAGAAGGAGACAGAGAGGAATTTCCTGAGAAAAAGGCATCTGCCAAATGCCATTAAGTTCAGAACTGAGAGACAAGCTGCTACTGTGAACCTTGGGCCTCCTGCCGTAAAGTATGATACACATCTTAGGTAAGAACCAAGCAACTAGAAAAGTATGCAACTGGTGGTGCACAAAATGTGCTCACAAAATGAGCAATTTTATATCTGATTTATTTGCAACTTGGTGTCTTAAATCTTATAACTTGAAGCCAAACTTCAAGTCTTTCTGAATAAAGCTCTATTTCACTGCTCCATTCAACTTGTGTGATAGCATAGGGCAAAGGTGAGCAAGACTGAAAGAAATGACCTCGGTTGCTTTATCTGCTCAAACACAATGAATAAGGCACTCTGAAGGACCAGTATCCCACAGTATGCTTAGCAGATTCAGGCTCTGTGGAGTATGTCCTCCCAGACTGAAAAGGGCCACAGGTTTGGAGCTGGTATCGCCAAACCTTGAATGCTTGAGTTCCTTCAGCGATCACCTTCCTGCAAGAAATAAATGGCAGAGAAACACCCCAAAGAACCAGAAAGATCCAAAACATCACAGGACTCAGATCTTGTATTTTCTGCAGCACACTAACTGCTGGGCTTTCAAACATAAGTGGTCACCATAATTGCATATGTGCATTGGATTCACCTGTATACCTGTATACTGCTTTTGGCTGTTTAGGCCTATACTTCATCTGGTCCCAAAAAGCACTCTCTATATTCTTATTAACATAAAGCTGAGAAAGATCAGGGACTGAAGCATGAAAAAGTGAGTTGGGAATGTAACCTTTAAACTATAACTCATTTCCAGAGATGGTCAACAAGAAATACCAATTATGCGCTTTCTGCAAGAAATTAGCAAAATAAGAAAAATACACACGATAAGAGGAAAACTTGGAAAAAATCTTCTAGTTGTACTGTCTACATTCGTAACACCACCCAAACAATTCAATACGGATACATTCTTGTATAGCATATCCCAATCAGTATTAGTTCATATTAAATAACAAAACAAAACAAATGTTGGGCTACCAATAACTTTCTAAAACAGTACACTTACCTCTTCATTGCATTGCCCAGATAAATAATGTTGAAGATTTTTCAGTCTTTTTAAGGATTTGTTACCATTGCACAAAGGGAAACACCCAGAAAGATTCTCTCATTCATTACATTTCTTTTTGCCATTCCTGTGACCTTTTCCAATGTAAGCTGTCAAAATGAAATTCATTTTGTGGGACAATCATACGATATCTAATGAGTCTTCATAGTCTAATAAGTTTCCACTGATAGGACTCAGTCATTTACTGAAAGAAAAAACAGATTAATTTATATTGATTATTCTTCCTTTTCCAAATGCTGATTAAAAAATGCTGCTTTGTTAGTCACTCAGGTGCAGAATTGCAACTAGACAACCATTTAAGGTTATTCCTCAGCAGTATACCAGTTGCATACCCTAACATTATAAAAGAAGTATATATTATGCCACTGGTGAGACAGAAGAATAAATAAGAACTACAAAACCTTTATTAATTTTACACAGAGTAACTACATCATCAGTTTTTCTCTCCACAAGATTCAATTATGTAACAATTCAGGGTTGTTTCTTAGGTGAGGTATTCAAAGAAAGGGGAGATGATATTCAGTTAAGCTCACTTTTTGACTGATTCACTATCCCTGGCCAAGCCAATGTTCTTGTGACCCTCTCAGTCCTGATGGAATCCCAGAAATACAATCAATATAATATATTACTTACAGCTTTATCACCCTGAGCTGCTTTCTCAGCACATCTCATTGATAGATCTGTCAGTAACAGCAAGGAAGATTTCTGAAAGAAAACATAGGCTGCTACAGGAGGGGATGTTGTTGATACCTTCTCATTTGAGCCAGGGTGTTGAACTGGCCTGGAGGCTTTCCTCTGACATGAAGCAGTGTTAGTGAACCTGCCTTACAACAAGGATAGGAGAAGCTGTGCACCTGATTGCTTGCATTTAAAGGGCACATGTCACTATTTGAACTCTGGTCCAAGACAAGCCCATCCCAGACAATTGCCATTAATTAATTCTGGCTGCAGTTAGACAGCTAACACACTCACTCAACCAAACACCCCCTGGGGTGGGTTCTTCTTCTTCCTCTCCCAGCTCTAGCTCTGTCCGCACCCTGCTTGTGACTGCAGGGTCCTGCCCTCTCCTTTGTGCCACCTCTGACTTATGGGTGAGCCAGTTCAGCTCACCGAACTGGCAGAAAAAATGTTCATTTTTTTGTCTGGATGAGTTTTGTGTCACTTCAGTAGCTGAATTAGCTCGCCACTGGGGGTCCAATGAAAGCCAGAGCTGGTGGAAGTGAGGAGCTGTTCTGCGTGGCTGGGAGCAGGGAAGCAGCAGCTGAGTGAGGGGAACAGGACCAGCCATCTAGCAACAACAAACCATTAGATTGGCTTAGCTTATCTCTGCTAATCACACCCTGAACACTTCTGGCAGATTTTGTTAGGTAAATCATAGCTACAGTACTTGCTGCTCTGGAATAACCACAGCATTCCAGAAAGATCTGCATTCATTGGGTGCTTAAATTGAGAATATTTTCAGAAAAAATAATAGTGCATTATGATCTTCTGAATGAAAGATAAAATATAATAGAAAGGTATACTCAACCATCAACAAAAAAGTCAAGCCCGAATCTGCAACAAAGATGTGATGGGAAGATCTAATACAATGAACTTCAGTGATATAAGGATTCATATCAAAGTAAGGCCTAAGTGAGTATGTACATACCCCATGCCTCAAGCCTTCCTTCATCCTACATTTGTGGGAGGCAAAATTCAAGAAAAAATCCCCAACCTGTTCAAGATTAAATAAAATCGCCTCTTACAGTGAAGTGCAGTTTTCTTGGCTGGCTAGGAGAAATCCTATGAATTAGATAAGGACACATTTACATTGTAAAAGCCTCTATTCAGTGTGAAAGAATGCAATAGCAAACTTGTGTCTGAGGCCAAAAAGCTAATGTGTAAAGCTTTTTGAATTCGAAGAGTTCTGTGTTACAAACTGGATCTGAAAAATGCAGCTGACAAGTGTCTTAAATTCTTGAGGTATCCAAAAGATCTTTCTGCGCAGCAGCAGTGTTACAGCATCAATGAGAGCCTGTGCTCAGCTGAAAAGCCATCAGGGTGACTCAGCACTCATGTCATTCTATATTAGATGTGCTATCTCCTGGAGAAGAGAAAATCCTTTCAGGTAAACCAACCAGGGTTTGTCTCAAATAACCCTTTTTTTTACCTTTCTGTTATGTCTGCTAGAAACCTGACCTCAGCCTACTACTGAAGGAACAAAAGATCTTGCAGAGCTGCATATAGACTTAGGGTTACACTTTAGGCATGGATGCCACATAAAACCCTGTTGTGGGTAGTCAAAAGCCTGTAACAGTCCAACGAAATTTTTGCAAAATGAAAGTTTCACATTGCTGCAAGTGGCTAGCAATGGAAATGTGCTTCATCTACAGGACTTTGTCACTGAGTGGATAGGTCAGGGATCTGCTAAGCAGTGTGCAACAAATTTCACTATCATCTCCTTCACGGAGGGGAATGCTGCCACTCTGCCTGCTCCTGCCCAGCAACCTGGGCATCATCTTTGACTCAGATCTCACACCCCACACCCAGCCTGTGCCTGAATTTCACAGATTCTTTAACAGAGCATCTCTTAAGCCTTTCCATGTGTCAACATTGTCATCATGCAGGTTCTCCTCATTTTCTGTCTGGAACACCAAAACATCCTTTTCTTTGCCCTTAGTACTTGCGGTTATTCCTCGTTAAGCCTCTACCGAATGTTGCTACATAGACAAGTTCCCTAATCTGCTGTTTTGGCAGTATCATACTTCTCTTTGAATTTCCCTAGTGATTCCCTCCTCTTTATTGTACCTAATGCTTGTTTACACTCTCAAGGTCATCATCACATACCCTGCCCCATTTACCACCTTTCATTCAGTAGAGAAAAAAGAGGTCAGCTCCTTCCAGGAGCCATCCCAGGGTGCTAGTCTATATTGTCCTCTGTCTTCTGAAAAAAGCATCCTTTGGGTTTTCTTCCATTCTGGAACAAGCACCCTTTATGTTTTCTTCCATTCTGCTTTGAGAATTGTCCTGTACAAATCTGCAAAGCTATTTCACTACCGTCCTTCAAATTCCTCAGTTCTCTACTAGTGTGAAGCCTATGAAAAACTCGACAAGATTTAAGCTGTCAGAGCACTAAGGACTGCACATCCATAGGACTGACAGCATGACATTTGGTTACCTAAACAGTGTCATTTTAGGTACTGTGGGCTTTCCACTACTGCTCCAGAGGGGTGCCACAGTCCCCCTAAGTCGTGTGTCAGCCCTGCCAGCCCTGTGCAGCTGTCTTGGGTGCAGGAAGGCATCCAAAATGACATTGGACACCTACGTTTGGGCAAATGAATTCCACCCATATTGTCTTGTTTCCATGTATTGCCTCCCTTGCCTACATCCATAATGGTAATAAATGAGATTCAAGACAGAGTGAAATGTAGCAAAACTACTCAAGCAACCCCTGAGGACCAGAAGTTCTTGACATTAATGCATACGAAAAGAAGGTGACGAAGGCTGCTAATTACAAGCTGGTGCTCCGTGATAACTGTAAGAAGTGGAATAGTCACCTCTCCAAGGACAAGCGAAGTGTTGCAAGAGAGCCTGGAGTTTTTGTGGCTGTAATCAGCTGCCCTTCTGTTGATGTTACGTTTCTTCAATAAAATTGAGGCACAATCTGCATATCAGCTGTTTCCTGCCTCTAGTGTATCACTAGGAGTGCACTGCAGGTCACACTAGCACAACTTTGCATGAATATTCATTAGGAATTTAATTTCAGAGTGTGTTCATTCTATCTGCATCCTCATCATGATCATTTTACACAACATTTTAACAAAGCTTTTTATGAGCAGGAGAAAATGAGCAATTTAAAGTCTATTTGAGTAGGTGTTTACAGAAAATGGCCTCTGAATGTGTAAATGTGGATTCATAATTAAAAACTGATTTGCAAGGGTTGCAATAATTCATCACAAAATATACATACTTCACCTTTCCAAGCAAAGAAACTGAAAATGCACACTAACAAGACTAACATAAATGCACTGAAATTTAGAGGTTTTTCATATATTTTTAATCAAATTCTTTTGAAGCATAATTGCTGCGTGTTTGATATGGGCAATGATATTATTGAAATTGTATGTACATCCAGCGCAAATATTTCAATAATCCCGAGCCTTTATTTGGCTCCACAACCATTTTAATGGCTTCTTCCACATTTATTGCTGGGAATATCATATGCCCACAGAGCAGTTTTGTCGTGGGGACTTTTTGTTGGTTCTGTTCTTGCTTTATGGGCAAGCTGCTTAACTGAACTATGTAGAATACAATGTGCATTCAGACCCTTCCTAAATACAAGATGCATTTGAAATGATATTCATATAGCGTCTGCGCTGTAAAACACAGGTACTCACTGTTTGGTATGTAGAGCATTTAAATTGAGCTAATGAAAGTAATCACAATATTTGCAATTGTCTGTTATGCATTTGTAATTCCAGCATCAAGACAATTACAGGATGAGTCTTACTGTCTCAGATAAACTGGTCTGTTACTTTCACTTGTTTTCTATTTATATAGCCAGGTTTTTGCCTCACTAATGCTTCATTCATCTCAAAGATATATTTCATCTTTCCTTACCAGATCAAATTCATAGGGTTTTCCTGAAGATCAGCCAGCGAGACAGACTGTGAAACAGATTCTCAGTGTGCCACAGGAAAATGTGTGAAATCAGTAAAGTGCCTTTTTYGAATTTTCCATGTTGCATTAC
Organism: Apteryx rowi; assembly: GCF_003343035.1. Taxonomy (NCBI): domain Eukaryota; kingdom Metazoa; phylum Chordata; class Aves; order Apterygiformes; family Apterygidae; genus Apteryx; species Apteryx rowi. The sequence goes on along the minus strand of NW_020450677.1, from coordinate 43,596 downwards.
AAACCAGATCACAGGCAAAATGTTTGTTTTAAGTGTACACAAAAGACAATTTTTCATTGAAGAGATCAATGCATTATAGTGAAAAAAATTCTGGGAAAATAATAAAAACATTTGCCAACAGAATATAAATAAAATAAAAAAGGATGCTGTTGAAAAACATAAGATGACAAAATTAAAACTGTGATGTTCACAATGAGCCACTTTTCTGTGAACATAGCTTCTTATTTGCATATAGATATGAATTGTGCATTGGTAGGTGCAATCCATATCTTTTTATACTTCGTATGTTGATATTTTTCACCAATAATGTCAGATGGGACTCACTGGAGGAGGAATGGTTTGTAAGCTTAGGGGTGTAGAGTTTGTGGTAAAGTGCTGAAGGACATTTTGGGTGACTGATAGTTTTTACATAATTGAGGTTGTTGCTCAGTTTTGAGGGCTTTTTTTCTGCTAATTTTAACTGCATAGGCACAATTTTACTTATAAATGAATACAAGTATTTAGATGCAGTTTTACTCTGTGGTAAGGGTTGTGTCAGCTTTTGGTAGCTGCTTTCCAAATCTTTTCAGCCTTTTTGCCAAATACAAGTGCATAGACGGCAATTTAAAAATGTAAAAATTTGGAATAGTCCCCTCGTTCTTTTCCCATAATCTTCCTGGACGGGGGGAAAAAAAAAAAAAAGGTCTTTGCATTTGGAGACAGCGTTTTCTCCTGTAGTTCTTACACAACAGGACAGTCCTGCAAACTAGGAAGTGGTCAACAAATACCCATCCATGCAAAGACACCAAACATACAAAATCTCATTGTCTTATGCATGGTGTTGTTACAACTCAGCATGTATTACACCCCAAAGGCCTCAGTCCCAACAGTTGATGCTCTTTTTTTAAAAACACACAAACACATTTGTTCCTAAATGCTTTGCTTCATATATAGGACCAGACAGCAATAGCCAGGCATGCGTACAATAACAACTAACAATATTAGGAATAAAAATATCCGTAATAGCCTTTAGTTTAAATTCATTTAAAACACCTCAAAAGGAAGACAGGATTTTCACTGCCTTTTTGCAGGTGCAAAACCAGGAACAGAGGGCTCTGAAACCAACTGCCAAGGAGGAACCAGTGGACTGGTAGCTGAGCTGCGAAGAGAATCCAGAGCTCTGCTCTGCCACTTGTATCTCACTGGCTCTGCCACAAACAGCTTTGCCTTTATGGTAGACAAATTGGTGAGATTTAATAGGCTCCCCAGTCCCTCCTTCCTCTGTTGAATGCCACTGAAGTACCAACAGAGACAGATAATCTTTTGAACAGCAACCATAAGGTGTAACTAGAGAACAGTCTATGGCAAAACTCTGCTTTGAAGCATTCCTGAACTTTGAAGGTGAGATGTAAATTCGAACGGTGGTTGAAGCCACATCTGCTTAGCAAAAACTCTTGAAAGGCACAGGCTTTCTGTTTGAAAAAGCTATTTTTGGCTCCCTCTGACAGCTATGACTGACTTTCTCAAATAATTTTCTCGTATCAATTTAAAGCACGTGTGGTCTCATTCAAAGGAAACTGTGGCAAGTGTGGTGAGCTTCCTAGAAAGAGCATGATTCAGAAAAGGTTGCGAATGGTATGCAAATCTGACAACTGCTAGCTGTATTATTTCTCTTTAGTGTGTACACTTCTTTACAGGACAAAGGCCTCTTTAAAAGTATATAAGACCAGTTATTGTTCCATCAGAATAAGTGAGGTGCTAGTTTGGGGTCATTGTTTGTTTTAGATACACAGCTAGCGAGGCTGATAAGTCACTTCTGTGTAGGTGAAACATGCACTGACATGATAAAATTGTGACATTGTGACACAAGCAGCCTGCAGTCTGACCAAGCTAGAGTTCCTTAACCTCTTCAGCTAAAATCCCAGTACTATGAAAAATTTACAAGTAACGTAAGAAAAACAGTGCTGAAACAGTGCTGAAAAAATCCCATCAACTTCTGTCCTTCTTTGACAGCATTTCAATGTTTTTCAAATGATATAATAAAAGAAAGATACTAGACTGACGGGTCCTTAAAGACTTATCTCATTCCCTGCAGCACAGATGCCTATTCCGCAGGATTTTGCTCATCTTCTGTATAATGGCATGATGACTAGGATGCTCACCCAGAAAACAGAAGCTGTATTTTCTAGCCTTTTCTCAGCCTAGGATGATTCAAACTTATATACTAATTTCTCAGAAGACAAAAATAGCTTAATGTTAGATTATAAAATAGATGCAGATTTATAACAAATACCTGCCTGGCTTGTCAACTACATCAATGACATTTCTTCCCCTGTAACTCAGTTCTGACCTTAATTTTCTTTCTCTACTGCTTTATTCCAGTGTCTTTGTCCAGTCAGTTCCAGGACCCATGTTAGTCCGTTCCTACATTTCATCCAAAAAATCACACGTCCAGACTTCTTGGCCAGCTAGTCCCCAGACATCATCTTCCCTCTGAAACATCGCCAGCCTCTGCTTGCAGTCTCTCTCTTAAGCTGTTTCTCTCAGTCTGTTCTTTTGCCCCTTTCTCAGATTAGCTGTGTGTCTTCTGCTTTTATAACAGACATCTTCCTGCTCCATGTTGTCTGTACCCAAGTGAGACAAGTCATGAGGAGCAAAAAAGAGACACGCTCTGACTTCTAATGATCAAATATTTTCTCATAAGTAGCATGAAATGTTGTGGCGTTTTTTTGGTAAGATTTTTAAACTATTTAACTTTCAGTAGGCTGAAATTCCCTGTGGCTTTGAAGCATTTTTTGAGCTTCTTTATGTATATTTTGGATTTGGAGGATTTGGGAGGAGGAAGGTGTGTTAGCACATTCCTAGAACAAGTATTTTAATTATTTTGAGCACACAAGTGAATCAAAGCCAGAAACAAATAGAAAATAAATGCTACAATTCATACTGCAATTTTTCTAAAATAACCATGTCACAGTGAAGAAATTCCATGCATTCTGACCAGTTAATTGTGTGTTTCTGTTCCTACAGTTTTGAATATTGTCTGTGTAGTTATTGTCAAGTAACCATAGAGTCAACGTGCAGATAAGGCACACAGTGACAACTTTCAGGGAAATGCACGCCTAGGAAAATCCATGTGCTTTGGCATCAGTAATTTCAGAGCATCACTGCACGTGGGGTGGCTGAAACTGTCTACTTCACTATCATGAATAGAGCATAAAGATTGATCTAGAGCAGGAAATTATGTTTGTTTATCATAGACATTCATTTACTAAATTAAAGGGTTGTGCATTGTATTACATATATTTTTCACAGTTCAAAATTCATGGTGGAGAGTCCATCTTTCTACAAAATGTATGAGCTCTAAGTAAAGGAACTTGTCAATAAGGACAGTCTATCATTGTCTCCGAGTAGCAAATCACACTGCACTGATTTTAACAAATACAGGCAATCCTCTGCTTTTTCACTTGTCTCAGCTGCTTCCAAGTCAGGCTACAAGATGGGATCTGCCCAGTACCGAACAGTATTTCCAGTAGTATGTCTTTCTTATTCCTTCATCCTTGGTTGGACTAGAGTTTTGCTTCTGAATGTCCATCTCCGATCCAGTTGCTAACGCTACACTATACATTACAAAGGTATTATAGCACTTTTAAAACATTTCTGCAGTGTAATCTTTTAAGTGTTCTCAAACTGATGACAATTCAATGGATATTTGTTTAACATCTGGCATGTTTGACCTTTCTGAGAAATCATCATATGAAGCAATCCACTACAGAACTTTCTTTATCCTGTATCTTTTCACTGATCCTCTGCTACTAGGCACTCTTGGAAACAGAAAGTTGGAATAGAGAGATCGAGTGATATTTTACATGTACTGAACTGGATTAATAAATTAATGTAATTCTGTTATTCAACTGTGAAAAATAGATTGCTCTACAATTCATAGATGGAAATAGAATGGTAAAGAAATTTCAGTCAATTGTGATTTAAAATAAATTTACAGTACAAAACTGGCATGAAAACCATATTATCTTACTTCAATGGCAATACATGATATGTTTTTAAAGATGGAATACAGACTTCATTTTATGATTCATTCACAGAATATTGCCATCACATAAGCTGTACTCTATAATTTGTACCATACTGCTCAGTTATGAGTTATGGAAACTTCAGCACTGAATTATGTTTATGAACATTGAAAATGTAGTTACCCCTCTAAAGAAAGAAGACAAATTGTTCAACAGTGTGAATAGGAAACAGATTTCTAACAGATCTTTGGATTCATGAGTCTAAAGCACCTGCTTAAATATAAGTATCACACATACACAAAACAAACAACCTTACCCTTGTCCTTGAAAAATTATATATCTGCTTGTACAGCTATATACCAGCTCCAGAAAAACACACAGATTTCAGGCTTTACATAAGAATTCAAATGACTAACGTTCTGGTTATCAAAAGGCAAACCTACAATTAATATTCTAAAAGAGGATTTTGTATTTTTACAAGAGGGTTTAGAAAGTACAGTCCAATAACTCTTGTACACTGTGGCTGATTATACATGAAATTAATGCAAAATCCATTAAATCTCAAAATCATCTTGTAGTTGCAGTAGCAAGAGAATCATATATGAACATTCCAGTAAAATTGTCAGTTTGGAGGGCAGAACAGGAATAACAAATATTGCATCTAGTGCACACATCTATACAGAAGCTCCAGTCTGAGCCTTGCATATAATCATATAAAATCTTGAAGAATAGCTTAATGTTAAGGTCTGAAACTAGATTTGCACACAGATGTGCAAACTACATATGAATGGGTGTTTTCTGTTTAAGAAATAGAAGTTCTTTCATAAAACTGGGCTCGTAATCATTATTTATCTGCCTTATGTTATATTCTTTCTGGAAAGGAAGAGAGAGAGAGAGAGAGAGAGGGAGAGAGAGAGAGAGATTAATAATTAAGAAAATGTATTCACACCCTCTGGAGGAAGTATACCGCATCCTTGAAGCAGTGGAACTGGCACCATACCTATTTCTTGGTTATACCGATAAATTCACTAGACTGAATTTGGAAAAAGACAACGACAATTAAACTTTAAGGCACATCTTTGCAAGTAATTATGATTTTATCATAGTTTTCAAGGCTTCTCAAAAAGATAAAAATATCAGCTCAGCTATTTCTGGCAATATATTGCTAGAAAAAAACCCACAACTGTTATGTTGTGGTCCCAGTAAGGAATCTCTGTTGTAATGACTGAACTTTGTTATATCATGCAGCCCAAACGCATCTGTCGAATGATAGCCAGACGCTACAGCAGACTTAATGATTTAGTGGACTTTCCCCATCCGGTGTTTAATCTCCCAGTGTACACTTCCTGCACATGAACTGCTGCTGAGATTTAAACTGAGATTTATGTGGTCTGAAAGTAGCAATTCAACCTGACACAAAAGAAATCCTCCTTCCTGATTGAATCAGTAAGATCTGTTTTAAGTGAAAGCTTGTCTCATCTGGCAGTTTTTCCTTGCATATCCTGCTGGTCCCTCCCAGAAAACATAGAAATACCCTGGCAAAGAAATGGGACTGAAAAGAAGGTTCTTTGTTCCCTGAGTTGCAGTACAGTTTGACAATGAAGATATAAAGATATCTGTAGGTCACTGAAGGTTAATATTGCCTCTAGCAATATTAATTTGATAAACGAAAAGAAAACAAACATCCCAACCATACGAACAGAATGGCAGAATCATTGCAAATCCAGAAACAGGCAACACTAATAAACAAATGAAGGTAAGCTTTCAGCAGTATCCAAAGCAGTATCCGACTGATGATCTGAATCAAAACTTTCTCTGGAGATTTAAGTAGGACAAAGAGCTTTTATGTTTTTTCTTTGGGCACCTGATGCTAAATCCAGATGGCTGAATGTTGGTATTGGACACAGTGGCTGCCCATTCATTTGTTGTGCAAATATTTTCCCTCAGCCAAAAGTAAGCCAATTTTGGTATTATTGAGCACAGATATAGGGAACAAGTGGCCACATTACTTCATCACTTATTCATCTAAGTGAGTAAGTTAAGAAAAAAAAGTCAAATATTCTTCAAACTAATCAACAGACAGGCAAGATTGTCAGATGGTTTTAAATAAGATTAAAACTATGCCCTTATTAAATAGAACACTTTTTATAAAGGCTTTCCTTTTTTTTTCTTTTTCTTTTTTCAAAATAAAGGGTGCTACATTGTCTGCACTCTGTATAAAATGATTAGGAGGAACTATTACTCATCTAAAGCATATAAAAAAACCTCTCCTTTACTTACGAAGATAATAGCAATAGTGTTACATCAGGATCCATTCTACTTTAACTGAATATATTGTACAGTAATTATAAGCAGGTGCACTTTTTTAACTTGCTAGAAGTTATAACAAGGAAAGGAATAATGATTAGATATAGGCCCTCTCCCTACTTCAGAACTGCTCAGCCTATACATGACAGCCACCATCTAATCCTGCATCCCACAGACTCCTGGTTAACAGATTGAAATGGGATGGAGAACTATTGCAGAGCCAGGACCTGTGGGGAAGTGGTGCTTACTAGGAAGAAAAGGTGTCTTGGCTTCAAGCAGAGGCAGGGGTTTCCCTTTCACCACCCTCCCTGCTCTGGTTGTGAGCGAGGGAAACAGCTGTTTTGGCAGCGCGCAGGACTGGGCTCACCTTTCCCCAGCAGGCCCCGCACGGCTGACAGGGTGGGCTTGCGCAGTGAGGTGGGTCACTGGGACATGGACAGATGCCACATCAGAGGGACTCTGCATACAGCTCAGAGGAGTAGTGTAGCCTATAGGCTCCCTGAATTAGAGCAAAATGCTTTTGTACAAACAGCTAACTTCATTCTTCTCCAGTCAGTCAGTGCAAGGTTAGGAGACAGGACATACCAGAATGAGAGGTGCCACAAAGTGTGTAAAGTGGAGGTGCAATTTGCTATGTACAACCCCGCTCGCCCATTCATTGTGTGAACTGTATTATTTGCTTCAGCTTGAGAATAAATCATTTCTGCTTTTAACTAATCCCTTGTGACAAATAATAAAAAGCCAATACAATAAATTAACGCTTTCAAAAAAAATACATAGTGCTACATCTTGAACTCAAAGCAGCTGGACATAAGTTATTTAAAAAGTAAGACAAAGCAAAAATGTTTACCATATTGCAACTGTTATGCTAGGACAGAATGGGGAAAAACAATGAAACTTATTTTCTCCTAAGCAAGCAAATTAATCATTTACTGCTGCCTAGTCTCTAGAATTGTCTGCAGCAGGAGGAATACCACAGCCTCTCCAAACACTGCATATCACAGCAACCATCAGACAGCAACAAAACCAGTATCATAAAGTGGCTGAAGAAAAAAAAAGATCTACCAACACTGCCTTTCTCATAACCAGCATCAGTGGAGAGTCACCTTTCCTTATTACGCAAGACTACAGCCCTCATCCTCTCTGCCTCCAGCTACCATGGACTCTTGAGCCCATGTTGGTCCTTATTCTGAGGAAAGCTCTTCACATGCCTGCCAGGTCCCCTCCTTTCCAAATCAGTGGATGGAGTCAGCTCCTTTTGCAACCAGGAAGGGGAGATCTTAGTATATGGCTAGAGTCCAATTCTGCTTAAGACTCCTTCTCAACTCCTCCTTCATCTCCTTCCTTATCTTGAAGCCCTTCCTATTGCCACCCCCTACTTTGTCTCTCCTTATCTCCTGCACTGTCCTCCTCTTCATTCTTCCTGTTCCACTTGATGACTACCTTCACACTCTCTATATCATTATCTTCCTTCCCAACTGTTGTCTTCTTTTTTCTGTTTCCATTTTGAATTTCCAGTTTTGTCCCTCTATATGTTCCTTTTCCAGCTCCCTTTTTTTTTCTTTTTGCACTGCAAAGTTACCTTCAGCCAGCTATCATTATTTTTGCAGATTCAGTTTTTCATGATCTGTCTTCCTTTTGTATCCCCCTTTGCTGTTAGTTTTCAAGTCCTCCTTTGATCTTTTTTTTTCTTGCCTCTCCCTCTGTCATCCACCCTCTGTCTTCAACACTTTTCTCACACAATTATGGATATCTGAATAGAGCTGGATTTGAAGTAGCTACCCAGAATAGAGCTCCAGGAGTTCATTCTAAGGGTCACTTTAGCAGGCATGGTATGCAGCTGCAGAAGATTTAAGAGCAGTGACAGTTGGTGACAACCCAGTGTTTCAGTTTGGACAGCTGGTCACATAATCTGCCAATGATATACATGTGCATACTCTCCCTGCCTCCCCTGATGAATTTAAAACCAGAGAACAGAACTGCAGCTTTCAAATTAATTGGAGTGGAAAGGTGTTAATGAGAGAAGTCAGAAACATAAGACCATTAGAAATGCCCTATTGGGCAAGACCAGTGATCCTTGCAGCTCAGTATTCAGTCATCAGCCGTGGCCAAAAGAGGGGGTATGTTAGGACAGCATGTGACCCTGGCCATTCTGGGAGGTTCATTTCCCTTGTACTCTCTCAACATCCAGAAGGATAAAGCAGGGATGAACCATCTAGCATTCCTTTCACTATTCCTTTTATGGACCTGTCGTTCATGGATTTGTCTAATCCCTTCTGAATCAGCAGATATTCTCTGTCTCCACCACTTCCTGTGGCAGCAATATCCAGAAGTTCACTACCTACTGTGTAAAGTACATCTTTTCATCTATTTTAAAAGTCTTCTGCCAGTTGCATTGTCTCCTGGTTTCTATGTAACAGTGACCAATAGTTCGACATCTTCACCAGTTTCACAATTCTGTAAACCTTTCTGCCTATCCTCTCTCAGCCTTCTCCTCCCCAAACTGAAGAGTCCCAGCCTTTTTTAGTCTCTCTTCACTTGCTCCATTAATAAAAACTGGGCAGTGAGAAAACCTGAGGACAAACAGGTGGCAAAGCCATCGGTGTGCCTGAAGGAGTCCTGGGAAAGGAAAGGGTTTTGAAAAATCCCCAGTTATTTCTCTAAACAGTGCTTCTTTTCCAAGCTTAGTGAGCAAGAAACACTTGTCCATTAACAGTCCAAAACCAGGTTTTCTTTCTTGCATTTATATGACATGTTAAGAGTTTTCTGGTTCTGTAGACTTTTCATTCTTCTCATGCATTCTGCTAATGTATGAAATGTCCAGGCCCTGAAGGCACCCGCAGCCCTCCCTGTCCCAGCCCACCCCCAGACCTCCCCTGCACAGGCCCCCATTTCAGCCCAGCCCGGGGCCATCAGTCCCAGTGCCACCACGACACTGCAGTCGTGCCGGCTCCAGCCCTGTCACGGCCCAGCCTCTGCCCAGCCACGGGCCTAGTCCCTTCCTCTTTGACTGCTGAGCTTCAGAAATCTTTAAATTGCACGTACTAAATGGAGCTAAATACTGACATTTCAAATCCTCTCCTCTATAGAATTCTTTATAGAGATACTTTCTCCACTCTTTACTCTGTCTTCAGTATGCCTATATTTAAATATTTTTAATAGGGGTAAAAAGAAAGGGTAATTTATAGGGACGAAAAAACCCTTGTTATTGTTTAATACCTACACAATGGAGAGAAGTGGCTTTTACAACTGCCAATATCAGACATGAAAACAACTGGCTGTCCAGTTGAAACTCTCTAAAAATTTTATTATTCATTGGCTTTAGGATTAAGTCAGGACATCCAGCACACTCAAAAGAGAATACCTATCCAAAAAACCTAAATATTTTTGTGTTTTATTGTTATCAATGTTTTCGTGGCATTCATGATGTTAGTTTTGTACCTGTGTAACCAAAGCCATAATTATAAGTTGTTACTTAGCCATTGCAATCAAAAGAAATATGAAGACTTGAAAATGAATCTCAAATGAATGGATTCATTCATTTGAAAATAAATCCAAGGCAAACATTCCAAATGCTTGAATCCTAAATATTTCCTGAGATACATAGTCATTGGAAGCGTTTGGAAGTCTTAATTAAAACGTTGTTTACAGAATGTACCCTGATTCTCAGAACTGCTGGCTACTGCGTAAAAGCTACCTGAACTGATGAGGCAAAACAGAAAATTAGAGAAATCACCCAGATTTGGGGTTGTTAGTATTCCCATGGAGAGTGTGAATTTGCCAGATAACCATATTTGGAAATGTTATTTAAAATGGCTGAGAATGTTAATAAAATTAGTGCAAAATCAGGGCAAAACTAAATACATAAAAAAACTACCCAGTGGCACATATACCAAGAACCACATCAGAAGACCAACTCAGGAAAGCGCTGCTGTATCAGTTACAGCCACTTCATATTCTTCAAAGTTTTTCTTCACAAATGTAACGGCTTAGAGCTGTATTTTTTTTGACTGAAAGCTTCATTTCTAAAATATCTACCTATGTCAGATAAAGTTAACAGAAGTCATCTGTGACAAAAATATCTGACAACAGCGCTGCAGTGGCAATTTCTTAAAGAACTGGCTGGCAGTCTGTGACGGCTCGTTCTGTTCTCTGTTCCTCCTTGCCAGCCCTGCTGCGGGCTGTCTGCCAGTTCTGCGGGACTCCCATCCCTTTTGAGGGCTGGAGTGCATTGGATTTGTCAGGATCTCAGCAGAAAGAGATATTGCCACCAAAAACCCTGGGTGCAACTGGTGAGGTTTCCAAAGGATTCACACACTTCAAATAATGGAGCTCTTTGCTCTGTTCACATACTAATTCTCATTCTCTGCACTGTTTCACATACTGCTTACCTTAGAAAGCATGTAGCTCTAAGTTTGCTTAATTGATTAGTTTGATTAGTTTTATTGATTGATTAAAAAGTAAGACAGAGCCATGGGTCTTAAGTGAGTCTCTAGGGTCATTCCTGCCAGCGCAACCTAACAATTTCACATTGCTCTCCTACAGGCAGCTTCAGGCCCTTGTCCTGCCAGCGTGACCAGAGCTGACACGGCTCCCAGCAGCCAGCATCTCCGCCCGGCTCCCACCACCTCCAGGTCCAGACTCCACTTTGCCCATTAGCAAGTCATTTCCTGGCAAACAGCTTATTTGAAAGAGTCCCCATCGTTCTCCTGCTTTGGGTCCCTCCAGAGTATGACCTCCTCCCCCCCGCCTCCCCAAATACAGATTCTTCTTCCCTCTGCTGTTCTTTGGAGGCAGGGAAGCCCTCTGTTTGTTGGATGTTGACCAGCGTAGAACTTTTTATTCTGCAGGGCCAGACATCTCATCTTTACCATTTCTTCCCTTCTTCAAAAGACTACAAATCTACAGATTTAAATGGCAAGGTCAAAAAAAAAACAAAAAACCACCCAAAATAAAGAAAAATAAGCTTCAACAGGATTGAAACTAAATATTTTGGAACAATTTGCTTAACACGCAAAAAAGCTCAAATTCACTCTTCTTTTATCCTTATCTGGAGGAAAACTAAATGTCAAAATCTTGGGATTACCTATTCTGTTGAAGCTCAGTGTTTCATCCAGGTCTAACAGGCAACACCACCATGCAGCAAGCAGGCTCTCTGAAGGGTTGTTTACTCTTCAGTATGCCACAGTTTTGCCAGAGGACAGGAGTTTTTTCTGTGACCATAAGATTAGGTGTATCTTCGGTTAACTTTGCTTTCCTTACAAAGTAACTCTAAGTACCAGCAATATCAAGTCCGTGTCATTTATGGTAAGGTACTGAGCTTTTTCACTTTTCCAGCATCTTAAATACATTTTGGGGGCTAGCCCTTATCAAATACTTTGCAAACATCAGAAAACAAGGTTGGGAGTCATCACAACAGGGAAGAAAAATGCAAGAGATATGCCGTCGTGGGAACCAGATCACTTTTCTGGGCCCTTGACATTAAAAAATGCAGCTGTCATCCTCACTCGCAGGCCCGCTTGTTTCACACAAAGCACTGGAAAGTGAGTCATCACTCACGGATGCCGCCTCTTGTCCTGAGCTGGGACATGTTGCTCACTGCCTAGCAACCCTGTTTATGCACATGGTGGCCGGTAATGCTTGTCACAAAGGAATTCTCATCCATGAATCCTAAAGATGCTACTTGAAAATAGCATGTGTACTTAGTGCTACAGTTCACTGACATCCTGACTACTTCATGTCCTACTTTTTCAGCAGCCATTAATTAGGCCACCATATCTTACTGGAAATTTTTCAATTTTCCCCCTTCCCCAGCTCTACATTTCAGTAGAAAAAGTAGAAACCACATCAAGAAGCCTCATTTTTCCTTTCATAAACAAAATCAGACTGCCAATAGCTCAACAGTCTTGATGAGAGGCATAGTGGTCCAGCAGTTTTTTTCTTGTGAAGCTGAACTCTGTAAGGTCACATTACTGGGGACCACAATCCACTTCAATTTATGCAGGAACACTAGTTTTCAGTTTGACCAATTCTTCTTCAGGATACCAGGCTCACTGAAATAATATTTTAACAGTTGTCTAAAAACAAATTCTGATTCAGACAGTGTTCCAGCTCAGTTTGCTATTGACAGAGTGAATAAATTTATTTTGGAAATCCCCCAGAGGTGAATTAACTAGGAACCTGGATCATTTTGTCTATACTGGAGGACCTACCCATGCTTCCCAGTTCTTGGTCAGGGCATGCACCCTGACTGTATCCCAATCCCATGCTGGTGTGTGAGGCAGGAATCTGTACTATGGCATCCATGAGAGCACAATCTAGACATGCAACATGATACACTGAGACCAGGTACAAATTGAAAGGCTTTGAAGGTGCACAGGCACAAAACTATAGGTAGGCAGAGATGCACTCTTTCTGTGAGGTCTACTTCTGGTAATACCCAACAGAAGGTGACTTCAGACAGATAACCTGAAACATTAGCAACATTTTTACAATATTGATACACAAAATTTTTTAAACGTCCAGTAAAATGGAACATTCATCCTTATCTCTATTTCTAGGCTGCTACTTTTCCTGATGCAGTTATATAATGTACAGACCAGATCAAAATCTTTAGTCTAAAAAAAAAATTTTCTTGGTTAGTTACTTGGCTTTTAGAAGGAGAAACATAACAGAAAATGCTTTTTCTAAAAGAAACACATAAATTTTAATTTTAAAGGTGATAAAAAAAAGACTGAAATGCATTATTGTGTAGAGTTTTCTATATGCTTTTCATTGGTAAAGTAATAATTTCAGTAATGATTTGCTAGCAATTTTGACAATACACTTGATAGAATAGTGATAAAAATATTATTTCTAGAGTTCACATATGTTGCTTTCCAATTTTGTGTTTTCAATTCTTCAAAATGGAAAATACTTTTCTCCTCCTCCTCCCATTTTTGGAGTAGCTTTAGCTCTTGTAAGGGTATAAATAGGCTTTACTATTAGAAGAAAGTAAAAAACCAAAAAAGCTGAAAAACTCTGTTAATTCAGAAAGTTCTGTGTCTGTGAGATCTCCAGTTAATTGGCACAAGAAAGACAGTAAACAGCAGTGACACACTTTTTCTGTCAAAAAAAAGCCTTGACAAAAACCTCAAATTAAAAGCCAAAAATGTGATATGAAAAATCAGTCAAGTTAAAGCCATAGTGGATTCTGAAAAAAAATCCTGCAACTGTCAGCCTGTAATAGTTTCATATTCCATTATGAGAAAGTCAAATTCTTTTCTGTTGCACAGGTTACTTTTAACATTTCAGAAGTTTGTATTAAGTATAAATTGTTTACTACGGCATAAGAAACAGTTACTAACATAGAATGAGAGAATCACAGAATAGTCGGGGTGGGAAGGGACCTCTGGAGATCACCTAGTCCAACGCCGCCACTCCAGCAGGCTGTTGGAGGACAGGCTGCCTAGGACCGGATGGAGACTCCACAACCTTTCTGGGCAACCTGCTCCAGTGCTCAGTCACCCTCACAGTGAAGAAGTGTTTTCTTGTGTTTGAGTGGAATTGTCTGTGTTTCAGTTTGTGCCCGTTGCCTCTCGTCCTGTCACTGGTCACCACTGAGAAGAGTCTGGCCCCGTCTTCTTTATACCCTCCCTTCAGATATTTATAAACATTAGTAATATCCCCCCTGAGACAAACAAACAGATCCCCAAGCTTTGTTTCAGTCTTTCATAAATCTTTAGTGGAAACAAGAAGACAAAACTGATTTTCCCCTGAAGTCTACCTGGAAATAGTGAGCTGTGTTATAAATTGACGAACCAGTTTTCAATGGCTGTGTAGTGGCCTGAGCAGATACCAGGGTCATGTAACCACAAGAGTGGTTTTAGGTTAAGCCTTTTTTAGACATATGCCCTGGAAAAGACTTGATAAAAGAAGACTGATTAGTGTTTACAAAACTGACAAACTCAGAATTATTGAATTGCATGTGGTAAGGATTGTTTTTGGAGCTCAACCGCCAGGCGAAAACCAATGTAAGAAAAACAGTACTGTCAGAACAGACTGAATATAAACTTTTGGGGCAGGGAGGAGTGATGGGGGTCAAGAGAAAGAATAGCCATGTACCACCATTTACGTAAGTTCAAAGCACTCTGCCAGATACTACAGCCAGGCATTTTATTTATAAATCACATTATTTTTTCCTTTGCCAAAAAGGAGGCTCAGGAATATAAAAGGGTTAACCACTTATGGGTAGAAAACTACAACAGGATTCATATCTGATATACTCAAGGATGATTGTACTTTGAGGAGACTGTCCAAATAACATCATCCCAGAGTTCAACATTATTTCCACCTAGCCAAATATTGGCCAAGCCTTTAAGAAATAGATATGACTTTTGGCAAGAGATGAGAATACTCCCAAACTTCAGGAATGTTTCAAGCCTCTCAGCTTCCTTATGTTACAAAGTGTGAGACTCCAAACAGGGTTTCAGAGTACAGACATTGGTGTGATGTGTACATGTCAGACCAATACGTGACAGGGTGGCTGCGTAACTGTTTTGTAGCCTGGGGCAGCGTGTTTTCCCACACGCTTCTCCTGAGCATGGGACCCAAGCAGGGTCCCCCCACTCCACCTGCAGCGCAGTACAGTGACGGTCCTTGGATCACACCCTTGGTCACTGATCACAGTTCAGGCTGGCCAGCTGCATAAAATGGAGCAGGAGAGAGCTGTCACACTGTACTGTAAATAAGGAGTGTATGGAGGGGACTAGGTAAATGAATTTCAAGCAGAATGCAGCAGATTTGATAAGGCTGGAATTCCCACATAACATCTTTGTTAAAAATTGTAATGCTTGTAATCTGAAGTAGCAAAATGATTTCCCATGGGGAAAACCACCAGGATCTGCAGGACCAATATCACTTTACAAATCTGCCAACAAATGGCTTATTAAACCAAAGGAGTTGACTGACTTCCTAGAAAAAGGTGGATTGTGTACAGCAGCATGACCTTCAGTCAGGCAAGTATTTTATAAGTTATTCCCATTTATGATTATCTGAAACTATACCTTAATATGGTTGACTGTGGTTTCAATAAAGAACCCCGAAAAAATTCCAGTGTGTGAGAAATAGGATGCATGTACAGCACACATAGGTGCTAGAACTAGGTCTGTAAAAGATTGCTTTACTGATGTGTTCTGCAGAAAGCCTCCAACTCCAAGGTGAACTATTCTGTATTGGTAGCCAACATTCCTTAAGTACATCATAGTTCATAAGTAAGAACCTCTCTCGCATTCTCTAAGTCTGTGGAATGAGTCAAACATTGCTTATGACCAGAACTTATTTTCATGACTAAAAAATACACAAATTTATCCAGAAAACAGAAAAGTCAATGTCATGTGTTTATTGAACAATGCTAAGCAATGTATTTTGAGCAAAACCACAATACAGCCTTGGAGGATAGCTTTGCAGAATTCATAGGCTCTTTTAACTCAGTGAACACCTTTTTTTCAGAACTAAGTAGTGCTGTTCCAAGAAAATTTGCTGACATCTCCCACTAAGCTGTCAGATGACTGGAAACAGTTAAGTACTAGCAGGACTTTTCAGAGTGCAATTCTGTTACCACAAATCAGGTAACACATCTCTTCACAATTAAACAAAAAAAGAGGGGGGGGGCATAGAAAGCTTTTTTGTGCCACAACACAGCAAGAACTTAACTGAAACCCCAAGCAGCAAGTGGCAGTCACTGTGTTCGCAGGTCACAATGCTGTATGCTACACAAAACACACAGCTTCTGAGACACTTTTCAAAGGCTTTGAAACAACTTCTGATTATATTTAGAAAGCAGTCAATAATACTTACTTTAGATTGCTAGTTAACAGTGAATCCAGGCATAATTGCACAGAGACATTTTTAGAACTCAGTCACCCTTTCAGTTTAAAAAATCCTCACTCCATTACAGATAAAGATTTAGAGATACAGCATTTAGTGTTGAAAATTACATCAACATTTGTAGTCTTCTTATCGATCACATTTAGAACATATTCTCTCACTTGCAGTACTGGGCTTAGATTGGACAATAGGTATAGCTATTATAGTATTTACAGAATTACAGTTTTGGCCATGTGTATCAGCCTACATTAAGCACCAGAAACTTTTGCTTCTCCACACCAGGTGCTTCTCTACTAGAAATGATGAGTTTTATTCTCTTTGAAGTGAGTGTCTGCTTCTCGGTCACTGCAGCTCATAACTCAGTATACTCACACAAACAGAAACCATTGGATATTCAGCTAAGTCATGAAGAGGCTGAGGATAGCCATTTCTGCTGTCTCTGTTTTGTGGGCAGTAAAGTCAATCTGGGGGAACAGAACAGACATTTGCAAAGGTGATCCCTTAAATTGTCTCCTATGAACTACTGGAACCAGTGAGTCAGGGACACATGGAGAAAACACAAACTGACACATGTAGTATCTCTGGGAGTTATCTGGAAAGCGAGTATAGGGAAAGAGCTTGATTACCCTGTTCTTCTGGGGGTGAAGACATTTAACATGATAGTTAAATTGTGATCATATTTACAAAATAACAGCCATACCTGAAAAGTTTGTTTATTGTTCTCAGCTGAATTTGGAGTCTCATCCAACATGTACTGTGCAGTAAAAGAGAAAAATCTCTGCAGCTCATATCTGAGACAAATCAGCTTTGGAGGAATGAGTTTGTACATGAGTCCAGGACAACAAGCATAAGCAGATTGCAATTACATGAGCATGGGATTTTCCTATGGTCAAAGGTTACTGCTAATTGACCCCATAACCAGCTGTAATCATTTAATTGTGTTGTCCAACTGAAGCTGCTCACTCCTCAAATTGTGAGCTGCAGCTTCTTAGAAGTCCTCCAAATGAAAAAATCTGAGAGTCAGGAGGTGACCTTTGAAGGGAGATTTTACTGAGGTACCGTTCTCTTGCCAATTAAGTTGAAAACATTAATTTAAGGCACTGTCCACAGCAGCTTAGAGATATACAGAGAGATATATAAACAATGAAAAATAAAAATACATATTCTACATAAGTAGATCTTATTTTCTTTTATGCACTTATATTTTTGTATATTTATCTTTTATATACTTAAATTTTCAAAGAAGGATTCCAATACAATTTAGAGAAAAACATTTTTCCTCACTTTTACTGCTTTGATAGCCATTTTACAGTTGAGAGCCAACTGAGAGAGAGGAGATCTCCAAGGACACATTAGCAGATTGATTGTTGGCAAGGAATCAAATGGAAGCCAAGAATTATAACACCTAATATCTGGTTTAATAAGGAGAAGAGCATCCACTGAGTAGATATACTCATCTACATTAATATACATTTATGAATTTGTACTCCTTTATTTTGAAGAGATTTGTTAATATATGTATTTAAAAATAATCATGAAATTATGTCAGAGCTGCTGCACTCTACCCACAATTTCTTGCTTACTTCATGGGTTACATACAGCAAATTTCATAATCATTAGGGAAGTTTATTCCTTTTAGGAATGTCTAAACATATCGGAATAAAAATAAGAAATGTCTGGAAGGAACTGTATAAAAGTACAATGAGATCTCTTTCAGGGATCTGAGTTCTGGACAACTCTATAAATTCATTTGTTTGTATTTTATTTTTCAAAGAAAATACTTTTATCCCCTTCCCTTTTCTATCTATGGCAGAGAATAGAAATTTTCACATTTTCATGAGAAAAGTTATTCTTGCAGGTCCCTATGATCTCATCAAAAAGCTTAGCAAAATACCAAAAATTTAAAAAAGGAAAGAAAAGAGTACCTCAGTTATCCTGCAAACAAGTCCAAACCTCCTACTCAGAATGAACCTCTGCCAAATTACAACACAAAATGGTCCCATGGTGAGAATCCTGAAAAGAGAAAGTGAAGTTTTAGCTTACACAGAAAAAAGAGCAAGAGAAAACTCTGGTGTATGATACTCTGTGAAAAAAAGAGCAACTTGCAACAGAAGATGCATAAATGATAGCAATTTATTCTATTCTAAAGCTTACTTCATTAAGATTTGGTTAAAAAATGCTTTGCCTAAGAATGGACCTTAATTACTAACTCAGACCTGAATGCAAAAGAATTTTAATTCAGATTCTGTGTTTCAGAATTGTCTCTGGTTCACTGGCTCCCCAAATACGCAACAGGACATCAGGAAATGATGAGAATGTGTAAATTTTATGTCATACTGGAAAGAAAGTGAATCTATAGAAATTATTAGCTTGACCCTAAGCAACCTGTGTTTCCACATAAAATTCTGGGTAAAACTTTATTGTAGCCATAAAGCAGTTCATATTTAACCTTTCTTAGTGAATGAAACACATTTAATTTTCTACTGTACTGTACAGAGGAAAAAGTATTAGATCAAATCCATGGAAAATTTGTCAAGGAAATTCTGAATACACGAAAAGTGATTAAGATATAACTCTCAGATTTCCATGGGCAATAACTTTTCTTCCTCTCCATCCCGCAACCTTGTCACATAACTAATAACCTCATTCTGCCCACAAATACTAACCAGACTTTTCTAACTGATCACTACCATAATTACATTTAATTCTTAGCAGTTATTCCCTTCTTGTACTTAGTTTCAAGCCTGCTCCTTCTACTGTGGACCAGAAGAGGGGCTTGTGCGCTCTTAGCATTTCTGTTTTTTTTTTTTACCACAGCACAAGTGAATCTAGTAAAGTATATTACTCTTCTCTACAAACTTTGTCACACTCATATCCATATACAATGGCTACAATATTCTTATAATGATATAGCCTTTTTTTTTACATTCTTGCTATATCTAGGCCCACGGTTATCAGTTTTTGGCTGTAGAGTATTACTGAGTGTCCGTGAAAAGGAAGTGGCAAAAGAAAACCTATTTTCAGGAGGCTTAAATTCTTAAATGCAGGGTCTACTTTTCCACTGAAAATCATCTCGGGAAATGTGAATTATAAAAAGGTAGAAAACACTGAGGATTAGCTAATGTTAGGCCATTAGCAACTGCAATATGCTCATTCAGTTCATTTGTGACTACCGGCCCTTACAACTGAAACCTCCCATCACAACACTTGTTAATTATCCCCCAGAGTGCTTAAGAACTTCACACACACACATGGACGCGCGCACACACACACACACACACACAGACACGCATGCACACAAAAAGAGAAAGGCTACAACAGGTAATAACAATGGTGGAAGGCACAAACACAAAAGATCAGTGATTAGCTGGAAATGTGACTCTTTTCAGGCAACTTCAGGAATTCCATAATGTTGGATACAGATCTATGAGTGAGTCATAGAAGAGAGAACCAGACAGGGCATGGACATTAAGCACAAAACAGTGTGATCACCTGGGAGTACAACCGAGCATGTCAGTCTTTGTATGGGTGTTGGATATATGCTTGCTATGAACTTGATTTATTTTCAGTATCGCCAGCAAGGCAAAGAATTTCATATTTATTTTGGGACATAACAAGTTCCATTCTTTCATTTACTGAAGTTGGCTAAAGAAACCCATTAATACTGAAAGCATTAAGATATGTTAGCAAAAGAACTACTCAGAAGCCATTGCGGAGCACAGCCTGCTGGTATGCAAAGAGTATGCCCAAGCAAGAGAGCAGATGGTCCTGCCCCTGAAGACAGGCTACTTTGAACTCCACAGTCTTTATCTGTTGTAGTCTTTCGCCATTGGTGAACTAAAGCCAGAATTTATATCCTCATTCCTGAAGTGGTCAGTGAAAAAAACAAAGACAGTCATTATTATATTCTTTAGGACACCTTTAAAGGACACTGTATTATTATACTCTGTCAAATCTTCATGTCAGTTCTCATCCTTTCTGCTACTTTCTGCAGAAGTACAAAACAGAAAACTGCCAAAGCTCCATGTATGTCTCTCCTTGCTTTTGATTAGATGAGGGAGCAGCAGACTCTGGGTTTGGCATAAATTAACCTTTTCTGCATGGTAAAATGTAGGTTTTGATGTTAATTCTTCAACTGTTAAACCAAAGAGAAAAAGAGTTTGGATCTGAAAGTGTCAACAAGTAGAAACTGGGATTACTCTCAGCAGAATTTAACTAAAATGGCAGTGCCATACAGGCCCTCCATTATCACTGACAGCATCCTCAGCCTGCACCCACCAGGTGCCCCCTGGAGTGCTCCAACAAGCCCTTTGAATTCCAGAGCATCTCCCAACCCTGTCATCCATAGCCTGCTGTGCTGGTTGCCTGAACGCAACCTGAATTCAGGTTTCCTACAAATTCCAGGTGCTTGAAACAGGTGACATAGGAGCCATTTTAGGAAGGTCTCAAGGTCCTCTCTGCTGCCTCACGTTGCCTCAGGCAGAAGGAATAGCTGGTGGCTGCGGAGAGTGCTGGGCTTCACCTTCATGGAGGTGATAGCTCTCTGAGCAGAAGCACTGGGTGCACCTTCCATTTCCCTGGGGAACATCAGCAGAGACACCACAGAATCAGCCCCAGTGTCACTCTGACAAGAAGGTACTGTGCATGAACAACTATTTTGGCCTGTATGCCATCCTGGGGGCTGCTGCACGTCACAGTATGGATGCTTGCATAACAATCACAAGTCAGGGCTTTGTTTTTTCTCCTTCACCCAGAAGATGGCTGGAGCTATGGCAGTCTGGTTCCTCATGCTTATTCTTTCACACATTACTTTTGTTGATTTTGGCTTTCCCCAACATGTTTAAACATTCAGATTAACTTTGAACAGAGTTAGGTCCTCTGAATACTACTATTCCAAGATCTAGGGGCCTTGAAACAGCTATTGATACAGTTTTATAGCCATGTTAGGCTCTCTTCTCAGTGAACATGATAAAAGCAGCCTTAATGTCAGTGGGAATCAGATCAGTTAGGCCTGGAGTAAGTATGGCAGCCCAGATGTGTAAAAATTAAAGTGAGGGATAAAATGAATGAAAGCAGCAGGTGAGAATGCTAAAGCAGATGCTTCAAAAGTGTTCTGCTTTCATGCAGCAGTGGTATAAAATACACATATACAGCAGACAGGACATACAGTCCAAAGCAAAAGCCTTTGGCATGAATTCTCTAGAACTTTAATGAAGTCACAGAAATTACATTTAAACCACATAGCCGATGTAGAATACTTGAGGAGAACAAAAAATATTGGTCTTCTAATAATTAAACTAAGCAGTTAAAAAGAAATATAAAAACACAAAACTGCTTTCTGAGTGGTATTTGGTGCCTGAGAGGTTGCAAACTGGCTGTTTCTGTCTTTATTTTCTGGTTCTGCAGACTGTTCTGTAAAGAAAGAATTGGTCTCAGAGGCCAAGAGCAAGTCATCTGCAAAGTCCATTTTAATGATGGAATGCAGATTGTTGTCCATTTGCTCTTTGTATATGTTCTGCTTATCTTCGCAAAGGTAAACTTCTCTGGGATGTCAGGATTAAAACATCTAGAATGTTATTTCTAACCATTGCTGCCTACCGATCTGACTTCTTTGTTTTAGTTAGCTTCCATTTGCTAAGGAAATCAAAAGCTTCTAAAATGAATATCATGTACATCAAATGTGCTGTAGTAATTTGAGGACTCTAATATTTGTGTAAGTCCTGTGAAAAATACAAAGATTTCTATTCCACAGATTCCTCTCTCAGCTCTCCTGTGTTGTACCGCTTCAGTTTTTTTATCATATCTCAGCAGTTCTCTTATATCACAACCACCTATTTATCTTCTTGGACACCGCTTTTATCAGAAAAAGGACAGGTTTAATTCACTCTTTAGGGTTTTTAATCACCCACTCCAAGCTGCAGGCACCAACCAATCATTATAAAACATACTTTTCAATAAGTGAAAAAATAGCTATGCAGTAACAAATTGCTTCCCCATTCCTCAAAACAGAATTCTCTCCTCCCACCTCTCCCTTGAAATGGGAAAACTGATGAGTTTTGCACATGACTTCCCTCCTCTACTAACTTGACACAATAGCTCACTCCTGTCAATGGACAACTGTGACCAAGACTGTATAATGACTGGATAAGACCAGTGGTGTCTGTCAGTCTACTTTTTTTCCTGTCAACTCTTCTAGGTGTACTGCAATACTTCATCAAGTGAGAAAATCCTGAAATCACTTCACTTGACCATGGATTTATAATCATTATTAAAACAGGCAGACTTTTCACACACACTGTTACCAACCATTTTCTTTCTCTACTGGGAACATTTACTGTTACAAACCAGCAACAATCAGATCAATAGAGAAGAAAAGAAACATCCTGTCCTGTCCTGTCTTCTCCTAGTTACCCACTAAATTCAGCTCTAATAAACTTATACTTAATGCTGAATTTCCCACACAGTTCTCCTACATCTCCTATGTTCTCCTACAGTTAGAATATTAATAGTTTTTCTGTTCTAACTATGCTCACAGACTGTAGATGTCCCCGTAAACACGCACAGTTCATTGATATTCCTCCAGGAAAACACCAGTCTAATACCTTACACTTCCAAATCTCCATAGATACGCTCACAAAATGTATGCCTATCTCTCCAGTCAGTGCAGTTATGCTCAGCTGAAGATGCCCTAAGGCTCTTTTACAAATTTTTTCTGACTGAGTGAAGCAACCACCAAGAACAAAATCAGTTCTGAGCTTTGATCTGGTAACTCAATCCCCACAGTTGTCAGAAGGACAGATACGCAATTGTGTTTGAACTAAGTTATATACAGGAATGCCCTATGCCCCACTTGGGATATCAGTAAACCTCAGGATATAAATATAAAAGTTTACCTTTACCTAAAAGCAAACAAGAAAACTATGATATATGGTAGGGCTAGTATATACTATCTAAGAGCATATGACAAGATTGCAATGGAACAGCTTTGTTAAGCCTGAGCAGAAACACATGGAATTCACTGTAATCAGTTAATACAATGAAGAAGTCATGAAACAGTTTGGAGCTTATAAACCACTTTATCAAAGATTGAGATTGGATTCAAATAACACAAGACCAGTCTCTTCAAAGGATCAGACTATGAAACAACACCTAGACTTCACTCTTAAAAATGTGAGAATGACCTTTGAAAGTTATTAGAGGGAAGGTTGTAGTATTTCAGATTTTCTGTTCCCGACTGGATTCACTGTGGGAGTTTCAAACTGATAAGGAAGCTTTCCTTTTAAATCCTGCTCAGTTCAGTAATAATCTATCTTTGTTATCTCTTAGCTATTCATAAGGCACTCACTAACATAGGATCCCATTAGTCCCACAGCAGTACTATAACATAAGGTTTTACTAATAAACCATTCAACAGAGTTGTCACCAGGCACAGAGACATTATGGTCAGATTTTGAAAGGCATTTAGCTACCCAGCTGCAGTGATGTGCAAACACATTCGAGGATGTGAGAAAACATTGTCCAAGATCACTGGAGGGTCACCAAGTGCTGGAATTAGTACCTCGCCAGTCCAGGTTGGTGCCTAACAAACAGATCTTCCTTATCATGATCATGAAGGCTGCCCAGTAGTTTTTGTGAAAGAAATTTATTAATTTTGGTCAAACTCCAAAGGAATAGACAACAATTTCACTTCTGATTGCATGTTACTGAGCATCAGCAGCTCTCTAGTAACCACCCAGCTATGTTTCTTAGCCTCAGGTAAATACCAGGCAATTCCAGGTAGCTCACCTCCCCAGCAAAGAAGCATAAGCTATTTCAATAAGCTATTGAAATAGATCAGCATAAGCTATTTCAAATTTAGCCTAGAATAAGTCTTCACACAGGAACCCTTCTTGTTAAACAGCTGATTTCATACAAATTCACAGCCTAACTTACAACTTTGCTACACAGTCACACAGTCATACTGTAACTGCAATTGCCATGGATGCTCCCCTTTGAGAGCCTGGGACAGAATGAACTTTGGCCTTTGGGTTAGAGCCTGTGATTTTCAGGAACACAGCAAGTTACCAGTGAAACTGGGACCAACTACAGAGATTTACGTTGCTGTACAGAGTGCTGCAAGGAGGGTTGCYGATATCTTAAGCATATGCCAGCCCTGTTTTGTGATTTTGGTCAGATAAGAGGGATGCTAAAGTATGCACTGACCTGCTCTATGGAGCTGCATTTCATCCTATCATGTTAAGAGGAAAGGCCCAAGTCCATAGAGGCATAAGTCCCAGTGGGATCTAGTGCCTAGAGGGGAGTCAAGCAGCTAACTATTCCCTTGTCAATCTAGACCTGAGCTAACAAATGGAGTATCTGTGGTCTACCCCCTTAGCTTAACTAAACACCAATTGAAACTTGCCATATATGGCAACTAATTTTGTCAAAGCCTGCTTCAGATGTACTCAGCCTTCACTTTATCAAAAAAGCTTTTGCCAGAAACAGCAGGTTAGAAATTGGAAGAAAATGAATCAGAATATCAGGATAGAAGTGGTGCTTTTTTCACAGTGAATTAATAATTGCCATTTTCATAGCAGCTGGAACATTACCAAGGATAAAAGACCAACACAAAGACTG
The DNA here is from genome assembly GCF_003343035.1 of Apteryx rowi. Classification (NCBI taxonomy): domain Eukaryota; kingdom Metazoa; phylum Chordata; class Aves; order Apterygiformes; family Apterygidae; genus Apteryx; species Apteryx rowi. The sequence goes on along the minus strand of NW_020450677.1, from coordinate 18,799 downwards.
CCACAGAGAGACTGTCTTTCACAACCCTAGTAGGAGCAAGCATCTAAAGGGGAGGTTGGATGCCTTTCCTGGATGTACTTTAGCAAGTTTAAATACTGAAACAGTGAAAGAACTTTTATAACAATTTATATGAGCTCAACAGTGACTGCATTTTAACAGCTGCTCCTGGTCCTCTGGGCCACAGCACTGTAATGGAGTCAGTTTTTCTGCTGAAAGAAATGATTAAATTGCTCACATATAGTTGCTGAAAAGGTGTCAGTATGAGCAGCTGGAAATTTAGGATCTAACAACCTAAGCATTGGAAAAAAATCATCACTGGTTTATATTCCCCTGTGGAGATAAAAAATGAAAACTTAAATTCTGGCAGAACCCAAGCATTTTGTACAACCAGGCACACACTTAGCTTTAACAAATTGGAGTGAATATCTAGTCTCATTGTTTTCCATGTAAACTCAACCTGATGGTATGTGATGTTTATACCATTTTTAAAGCCATGGGTTATTGATGATTAATAGTGACCTACATTCAGTGTAGCACTATGTTGCTCTCTAGAGGTTGCATATTGCTCACTAATGAAATGCAGCTACTACTTTGGGGAGATGGACAGAGCACAGTGTATTTTGGAGGACTCTGTGGAGCAGGAAGGGGACCCAAATGCTTGTGCTAAATGAAACCCCTGGAGAAATTCCAGTTATAATTGTCTGCACAGGAGTATGGCTCAGTTGTTGGGGCTAATGCTTGCATCGTAACAAACAGTACCTTGGGGCCTTTGCCAGTCACTTGGGTCTCTCACCTTCGCATTTTCCATGAGAAGCCTAAGACAAAACACAGCATGCCAACAGCACACTGCAATGCTCGATTTACCCATAGAATTCATCACCTAGGAAATTACTTCCTCACTACGTACAGTCCCTGGACTTTCTTCAGCAGTGTCTCAAATAGTCATGGTTCCAGAGTATGTTTTGAATGCTGGTTATTTAAAGCAGCTGTGAAATATCCTGCCCTGCGACAAAGCACCTGACTTTTGCCTGATGCCCTGATACCGTAATAATTGCTGTATGACATTCTAGCCTGGATGAAATGGAAAAAGTGCAGCTCTGGAGCAGATGGTACCAGATTTTCAAGAGGTAGCTCTCAATGCTCCCTGTAGGAACTCTGCAGCTAAACAGTTTGGGAAATCTGGCCACTGTTTTAGGTGTCTGAAAGGAAACTCCTGGTTCTCTTTGGGAAATCTGTCCATTTTCTTTATTTCTGCAGCATTACTCTCCTTTCTAGGTCTTCTCCTTTCTAAGGCTAGGGGGTCTTTGTAAAAGAAGACTTAGCGTCACAGTTTCACTATCAGAGATGGCCCAAGGAGACAGTTCACGAGCTGAAAAAAAACAAATTACAACTTATTTCTTTAGGTTTGGTGGTGTGGCTTTATTTTGCACATACAAGGAATTTGCAGAGCATGAACACCCTATGAGTTAGCCAGCCAGACCTAAAGGAGTCATTCCATTTGTCTCATGACTGTTTCAAAATGTTTTACTATGACATGTCACGATGGCTTTTGTCAGGACTAGTTTATCATTAATTACAATAAATTGCAGATGCAATTTACTTTAAAATAGCTTCTGGTGACTATATTAGAAATGCAAATCTTAGTCATGCAACCATCAGTTGATTTATGAACATAATGAAAGGTAATTTCTTTTCTGCCAGACAGTAGAGTGAAAAGCTTATTCTCTGGTTCAGTGTATAAATTAATGGTCAAATACAAAAGGCAAAGAAAATCTAAGAACTTGAAATTAAACCCTAGAACTATTCTTTCCAGAACATATTTCATCAGTTATGATCCCTAGTGACTTCACAAGTTGCTCTGAATCACTGAAATTAAAGATGAAAAAGTCTACTAGGTCTTCTGTCTTCCCTCATTGCATCACTTGTTAGTACCAGTGATTTTCCCAGTTTTAAATTAATTATTGATAAGTTTCCACCACTTTCAGGATATGAGGAAAGAGATGATCCACAAGGCAAGAGTTATTTAAGCCACAGAAGAAAACCAAGTGATTCTAAAACTTTTGTGGTCGGTAATAAAAAACATAGTTCTGGGGTTGTGACAGAGTCTACAGCTGTGTACTGTGGGACTTTGTTAGGAGTTGCTTTTCTTTAGTCATGTATGTCTCAACTCTGTCACCAGGCTTCCCGGTAGTGCTTTTGATCCTGCTCTGAAGATAACAGTGTGCAGTAGGGAGGGAGGAGGCCTAAAGAACTGCTGTGGGACTTGGAGAGGTGCAGGAAGTTGAAGTAGCAGGATACATAGCAGTCATAGCCTGGTAAAAGTGAGGCACAAGCAGTAAATACTCCTCTGTTTATGATTCTGCTTTTCTACCAGCCTCTGTGGTACAACACTACAAGATCTCTCCAACTGAGCAGTTATGTGATGTAGCTTTCAGTCTTTGAAGAGGAACTCTTCCACCCTACAGTGCTAATAAGGGATCGAGTCTCCCATGATTGTCATGGGATATCATAATCCTGGCTTTAGAACTTGACCAGTTTTTACTGGTTGACCTCTTCAGCCAAGATAATCAGTTACCAACTTCCTTTTATTTACAATAACAAAACTCTCTGCTTTTTCATCACACCTATTTGCACATGTTGGCCATTCTCCTTTCTTATTTTCCTCTACTTTGTTTTATTCTGCAGGTGCCTAATAACTTTGAGAGAAGCAGGATCTGGATGGGTGAGGACAAACTGACTACTGATAATTACTGTGATATGGACAATAGCTTCATTTTTTATTAAAGAAAAAAAAGCCAAATCCTCTTGTGATTCTGCTCTTTAAACAGTAAAACTGTATAATGGATCCTCCCCATTTATGACATTGAAAAAAGAAAGTACCATAAAAAGAAAATACCCAGACCTTTCTTTGACGAGTTTTATATACTGCTTCATTAGTATTTAGAATAGAAAAAAAGTTACTAAGGAGTCAACCAGACATTCAGGCAAAATTTGCAGCATACATTTACGAATATAGAAGTCTCTAGCAGGTATAACTGAAAGGTAGAAAGGTGGTAAGTAGAGGAGTGCACAATGAAGGAAAAACAATAGAAGACTGCACAAGGAAACAAAACAAGGCACTTGAAAAAAGGACAGAAAACACATTAGGAATTTCAGCAAATAAAGGATTTAGCAGCAGCACTGCTGGCACACTCAGCAGCTAGGGAAAGCAAGCAACCACAGCCCTGTTGCCTTCTGTCAATATGTCTGCTTTATACACAGCTTGGGCAAACGTGCCTGCCAGTACAGAAGCATCCAAGCGCGCTTGGGCATACAGGGTGTGCAAATGCATGCAGGATGTGTGATCATCACTGAGAAGGAAGCAAGGCTCAGAAGTTTACCACTCTCTTGCTTTCAGAGAGAAGAGAACATGATGACTACTGAAAAAATGCTGAATGTTGAAAATGCAGAATGATGAAAAGAAAAAAAAAACTGGCATGTGGAATTGCAGATCTGTAATCAAGATTTTTAGGTAACCTAACATGTCTGAGGTAATCATATTGATATGAATATCTGCATCTGTATTTTAACAGGCAGACAAAAATTGTATGGGGCAATGAAACCCCTTTTAGCCTCAACCATACACAAAGCTACAAATTCTGCAAGAAAGACTATGCAATCATAAATGGTAAAAGTAGGGGATAGAATAAACTGAAATATGCATTTATCAAAGGTCAGATAGGCCAGGGTTAATACAGACCCTTTCTTTGATAATATTTTCTAGACAAATGGAGTAGACTGTATCTCTTTAGATCTCAGTAAAGCATTTGGCATATCTCTTTAGATTTAGATTTAGTATTTTGGTTTCAGTAAAGCATTTGATACAGTTACACATTTACTGCAAACTTTCTAAACTGGGTGAATAACTAACAAATGTAGTATTAAAGGGGAGAAAAAAGGACAGTGCAAGGGACGTTCCTAAATTTGTTCCTTAAGGACTGTTTAGTACATTATGTCATCTGTGATTTTGGCACAAAAACATTTGAGTGTCCTAATGAAAATTATTGATGATACAAAGTTATGAGCCATCATAATTGTAAAGGAGGAGGCATAAAGGAAGAATGGATGACCTCTGGGACTGGAAAAATAGAAATGGAATAAACTTAATAGCAAAAAATGAAAGGTTCTGGACATAACACAAATAAAAGGATTTTTTTATAAGCTATTTTTTCTATATGGAAAAGACAAAAAGACTCAGTATACCATTCAATAACAGAATGAGTAGAACTGTTAGTGTGATGTGAAATGGAAAAGGCAAATCAATCCTACTGTTTATCTGGGCAAATGCTTCCAGAGGAAACAGAAATACCTGAGTTGGCATCTTGCACACAGTTTTGCTCTTCTCCCTTAAGAAAAAGATATTTTCACTGGAAAAAGGAGAAGAGAGAACAAATGGGATGATCAGAGGACACTGAGTCTATCCTGGGAGCAGAGATGACAAGAACTAGCATTGCGTAAGGAATAGCATGGGTCTCAGTGCCACTAAGTCCAAATGAACACAAACACATGCCATGAGACACTTTTGAACATAGTGCCCACAGTTCCTGCAGCTACAAAAATCCATACAGAAAGGCAAAGAGCTGCAAACTGCTAAATCATTGCCACAACAGCAGTAACATATATAGAAACCCATAAAATGGTTATGGCTTTGATCTTCATATGGGTTTGTGTCATGTATGAAAAGCTGTGGGAAGACATATTTATTCTGATATTTACAAATGGTGTGGTGTAACCACATGAAGCTATGAAAAACATTCATTTATTGGTGCCATTTTGATCTAATTTTCTACTGAGCAAGATAACATCTCCTGCAAAAGGCTCTAAGGCATCATACCAAATTAATTGTTTTCAGTTCTTAAAAAAAGCATTTCAACAGTATGTAAGTTGCAGCAGCACTGCGATTTGTATATCTATTGATAAGTAATTAGTGAGCAACCATCATGACACTGGAAATGTATTTTCTATAAATTACTAGTTTATTTTGCCACGTGCCTAGGTGTTGTGCAGCTAAATGCCAGGTCAGTGTCTGTTGTGATGTGTGGAAGAAGGTACTATTGACTTCAGTGACCAGTGGAGCTGACTTCTATGTCATTACAGCAAATGAAAAACTGCTCCAATATGTCCTAAAAAGAGAAAATGGAAAGCTGGTGAATTCACTAAAAAGTGAGAGTTATTCATTGATTTACAATGGCCGGGGAACCAAAGACTAAGTCATGCTAACTGATATCAAGATTTATTGGCTTTTGAATAGGCAAGCTGTTAAGAAAGTCTTTGAAATAAGAGGATCAGGCCTTTTAATAGCTGGACACAGATGAACCAAGGGCTCCGTGATGAAAGGTGGATTATTGACTTTATTTATCTTTGTGATATCTTTTTAGTCTATGTCCATTTACTCTGCTTTTTTGCTGTGCTTTGGAATACTACAGAAAAGTATGCTTAATCAGCTCATAATACATAAGTTAAATAAAGAAATCATAAAGTAAACATACAAAAGTATTTCAGAATCTGCACTCGTATGAAACTGCAAAAGGCGTACTTTGGAGATTGCCATTTTAACGCTAATCCCATTGGCAAAGAACTTGATGGGATGCATCAAAAAGGCAAGAGCTAGGAGAAGGCCTGAAACATCCACAGTAACAGTTTCCTGCTGTTGAAGGATACACCAAACAGCTGTTTATATGCAAGTATTGCTTGTCTAGTTTTGTTTCTCTTCATATTTTGGGGTACAGAAAGGATATATATACACAGAACAGAAAAAATATAAAATTTTCTTCAAAAAGATGCTGAAATCTCCTGCTGTTCCCTGCATCCATTTGTGGGTCCTCCTTTTTGACCCACATTACCAAGCAAAGACTTGATAATTGCCTGTTTCTCTACTCCTTCAATATATTTTCACATTCATAGATTTTTTTTTTAAGAATTGTTAGTAATTTAAACTTTTTGGGGGGCTTGTATCAATTTATTGCAAATGATTTAACAATCCAGGTGAATTTTCTTTTTCCAAAAGTAAAGTGACAAGTTGCATGGAGGCATTGTGAATATGAAGTATGCACGTGGAAAGAGAAAATTTTACAATTCCTTAAATTCCTGGTATTTTGCATGTACTTCCTGAAAATCAAATTACTGAAGAACATTGATTCAGCTTTTGGATCAGTGGTAAAACTACTAGCCATTCCATATACAGACTATGCCTAGGTTGTTGTTATGCATCATAATATGCTGCAAGAATATTAATTTTCCGACAGAAAAGATGAGTTTCTGGAATAAAAATACAATATCCTGTAAGTCAAACATAAGGTAGCAGTGTAGACCTGTTTATTTTAGCTTGGAAATATATAGACTTTTGGAAGACAGCAACTTGGGACAAAAGAAATCTGAATATTAAGTAGATTAATACATAAATACTTTATAATATAATATATTCAATACAGATTAATTTATATAGTTATGTGTTAATATATTTTAGACATATAAATTTATTTTTGTATTTTTAAAAAAATTCCTCAAGAATTTGAAGAAATTATAAAATATTTTTGCCTGGCACATAGCTTTCTAAAATCCCTTTATATTAATATAAAGGTATAGGAAGTTTGTAATCAACGTCTAGAGGAAAGGACATCTCTTCTCCTATCATTTTGAGAAATCTTCTGAGTGTGGAAGTAATGTAGCTTCCTCAGTGAAAGCAGAAAGGATAATTCTGGCATGACTCCTAGCCACATGTGGATTCCTTGAATCACAGTGCACACAGCAAAGATCTGGTGTCAGTCCTGGATCGGCCTCTGGTCTGAAGAATTCCCCCTTTTCAGGAAACGTGAAGAGGTTCAGACACTTCTAGCTAACAGATAAAAGCAGATTTCACAAATGATCTCTGCTGTCTGGCCCTTCTCACCCCTTACATGATACCCTGTTAGTTATTGCAAGAAAGACTTGGGGGGGGGGGAGATTTGTTTGAGGATACAGAACATGTCTAAAATTGTGGTGAACGAATCAGAAAAAAAAGGATTGGCGAGAAACTTATTGCAAAATTTTATATATAGAAGCTAAATCCAGCATTAAAGTACTTCAGAACAAACAGCTTTGGAAATAACTCTTAGAAATAAACTGAAGAGTGCTCATGAATCCTTTCTGCAAAATAAAACTAATGAAGCAAAAAGTCTTGAAAAACTTTGTTTTTTCTTTCCCTTTTTCAGGTAAAGACAGTGTAGCCAAGGAACAAAGATCAAACAGGCCTACAGCTTATTCTTTCTGATTCTTTAGGAATCCAGCATGTCATAGCAGTATAAATGAAAAAATACATGTAATCCCAGGTCACAGCTAAAGATTCTCTCTCACATTTATGTGTCAGGAACTCTGTTCCTTAGCAGGTCTCATAGGGACATCAATCAATAATATTTTTATACAGAGAGGAAAATTATAAATATGAGCAGTACTTTGCATTCGGTGACAGATTTTTAAACAACTGACTTCTTAGTCTACCAATTTTACCACAGGATTATGTGATGTGGTATGATGCAGAATCTGCCCTCTTCAATTCAATGGTGTGAATTATAGCCACACTGGTTTGTGGCTGCAACAGTGGAATAGGGTTGGGAGTAGCCCATACTCCTTCATATTCATTACCTGTCACACTCCTGTATGCAAAACTGAATGGAAGAGGGTAAGCAGCGGTTCATAGCTTCCCATAAGAGCAGATCATTGTTAAGTTAAGGAACAGAAGTCAAGAATAATAAAAGCTTTAGAAGACTTACTAATTTGCATAGCAGTAGTTGGGAAATATTGGTGGCTATAACTGTAAGTGGTACCATAGCCATATCTAAAATTACCAGAATTTTTTCTAGCATTTCTCCATTGCCCAATGAATTTAACATGTGTATTTTTGAGGTTTTTCCAACCATCACCACTTCACCAAGACATGCCACAGGACATTAAATAATGGCATTCTATGGGACTATCCATAAGTAGCATTATAAGCCAGAAAAGAAATGGACATCACAACTGGAGACTGGTCTTATTGATTTTGACCAGGTTACACTATCAGACCATTCTGAGAATGTTATCTGATACTCAGAAAAAAGGCCAGATATAAATTATTCGGAAGAAAAAGTTCGTAATTTGCTAGCTCTTTGGAAATTTTGACAGCGGAACTCTTCTTTGAAAACTACTTTCAGACATTCTGGCAATACAAAAGTGTTGATTAATTTTGGTATGATTTGCATATTTCAGATGTGGGGACATTTCTCTGGCTTCTCATGGCAACCCATGAGGTCATACCACTTTTTCCAGCTCAGGCAAGCCAGGAATGACCATATAGGGAAAAGGCAGCCTAAGCCTTTAGACAGCCTGAATCTGTCTTTACAACAAATGGAAATGTCATTCCAGAAGACTGTTTGTTCAGGAAGACACTGTAATATTACCTCAAATAATTGTCATTCAACCATTCTTCTATTCACATTCCAGGACTGGTCACCAGGGCACAAGCTGTTCTTGGCTGTGCAATCCCATACTGTTGAATACTGAAGCATGACAGTTCAGATTCACACAAGGAAATCTTTGTGGTTAGAACCTGAACTTCTGTGGATTAACCTACCACTACATTTAAATCACTGAAAATCAAAACCCTACCCATGCCTGTGGGAAGAGAATAAGATACATCTTGATTTGGTTGCCTTTGTAGTAAGTATAATTCCTTATGTGCTTACATAGAAATACAAACTCACATAATAATCTTGCAGATTGAAAGCAGAGGTCTACGCTAATGAGAGGAAAGAGCCAAATTCTATCTCCATTTATAACTATGCCTCATTTAGTGATTTCAGCATATTACTCAGGGTGATTCATCTTGCCTAAATTAATCATCTAAAAGTTAGGCATCTAACTTTACAATAATCAACTAGACTACCTCTAAAGTAAATAGAGAGAGAAAATGAAAAGCATCTTCCAAGACAGGTATCCAAAATAGGTATGGTAAGTGCTCTGTTGATGAGCATCTCTCTCTCTACTAGTGAGTGGGCTTAGATGACTCAAACGAGCCAGAGGCCCTTTAGAAGGTCTTTACTAAGTTACTCTCGGTCTAGGGTTTCTCAACAGTCAGTGGAAGAAGACAAGCATATTCAGTGTGTGGTTCATCACACTTTTCTCCAAAACTTATTTTGGAATGGGATAAAACACTTCTGAAGGTGCCTGTGTGTCTCCATTGGCTAGAACAACCAACCTGGAATAAATTCCTGTCAAAGGTAGCTCAATCCAGCTAGGAAAAATGTCACCTGTAGACATGTCTATTGAATTGGCTAAAGCAAACACTTTTAAATTGTTTTTAGCTACATTTGAGTTTTCAGTTTGGTCATTTTAATAGGCAGTGTTAGGAGAACAACGAGTAGGTACTATCAAGTTAGAGATAGAATACACTTTTTAAATTTTTTCAGTAAGGACTGTCCCATCTGTTCAAGTAACACCAATTTAAGCAACTCATTAAAATGTCTGATAGTATATGATTATTGAACTAAATTGAACTTTTAGAAAAATATTCTAGATAAAATATTCTAAATATTCTATTTATTTAAATATTTAGAATTTGCATTGTAATTATTTTACTAACAGATTTCAGATCTCCAGTAGCGCTATCAGAATAATCAAGCACCTCTTGTGTTTTGTTTGATTTTCCTATGGAAAGACAATTCTGTGTCACAGTAGTAAATGAGACAATACTCATGTCTAATTGCACCAATCCTAGTGTTTTACTTTATAATTCAGTGACTTACTAAGACACGTACTCTGTATGCATAAACAATTGTTCTCCCTCAAAGACACTCAACCTTTAACTGTGGCATGAATATTGAGGTTTACATAGATGAGCAAGCTGAACAAACACACAGTGTGACAGAATTGCAAGGCTCATTTTGCTAAGAATAGAGGTTAAGTGGCACGCACTGCTGTTGCATACTTGTCTTTAAAGAGAACGGACAATTTGTTCACGAACATAATGAAATGGAGCCATTAGAACAAATGCAAATTTTATAGAGGAAAATTTCACATAGACACTTTTCCTTCCAACCACTTTGTTCATTTGATTATTCTCATTTGGCTTTCCATTTGTATATTTTAAAGTTTTTATTGTTGCATAATGACAGCTATGTGAAGAATGATCACACATACCTACGCAATGAAAAACTGAAAGGAAAGATGCAGATCATTTACCAAATACCTAGACTGTGAGTCAATATATTTTTGGATGCCTCAAGTTCTACCAGTGTGTGATGGAAATTACTAAAACTGAGGACAGCAAGGCTGCTGCTAGTAAATTATGGCTTAGAACTAAACTAAATGATTCAAACCTTAAATCAGTCAAATGGCAAAGAAAGAGACAGTCAGGTGTATGGAGTAAAGCAATCAAAAAAATTTTTTTGAAAGAAACTTTTTAAAAAGATTTTAAAAAAACAACAAAATATGTAATTTTAGCTTGTCAGAAGCTGTCTGAAAGTCTATTTAGTGACCAAAGAGACTTGTCTAATTCATTCACCATTTTATCACTTGATGTGTTATGCTGTGTTTCGCAGCTGGAGAGTAAACATGCCAAAAGTTGACATTCTAAGTAGCTCTGAAAATATTCAAGTCCCAGACATATTTTATGAGCAAAATGCAAATTTGGCTTCTCCATTTAAGAAGATACCAAAGGGCATGTGGCTCAGCCAGTCTCCAAACTGGCTGTGATACCTAGGAGGAGTTTATCTCAAACTGATTCCTTCATATAGTCAGTAGGCAATCTGAGAATGGTAGTAATATTTTTGGAGATCCTGGTTTTGATCCACCATAGAAAAAAAAGGTAATGAGTTTAGCAGTTTTAAATCAAATGCTGCTGGAAAGATATCCACAAACCAGTTCAGCATGGAAATATTTTCTTGTTGGCTTAAACGCTTTAGCTTTTATTGAAAAAGGAAAAATATATGACTATTCATTTATACCATAAAAGGACAACCTATAAATTCAGTGAATTCTGATCTTAAAATACATCAACTGCTCTTTGTAACGTAACATGCTAAATCATTTCCTTGATTAAAGCTTGATTAAAGAACGGCTTTTGGAAATAGTAAGTAAATTACCACAGATCATGCTAAATTTTATAGCAAGAAAAGGATTAATTTCAACAGCAGGGTGTGAGAGGGCTCAGATGCATGATTCTGATTGTGCAGTTTCTCTTTCAAAATGTTTACAGTTAAAAAATATGCAAAAGAACATTTAACTTCTGCTTCAAAATTCTCTAAGGAAAATACATTAATGCTCTTCAATGGCTTGGTAAAACTTCATTAAATGTCTTTTTGAACCATTGTCAAAAAAACATGAAGATGCTCATGTAAATTTAAAAAAGCATAATGCATCTGAAAGATGCTGGATCATTGACCCTGGAGAATGAAATCCTCTGAACTGTCTGAATTCTAATCACCTGGTGGTAGTGGTCAAGTGGTCGATTCAAAATTCTCCAAAAGATTACACCAGAGATGTCTACCAAGTGATGTCTAAAGACAGTGTTAACATGCAGAGGCTCTGCAGTCTATTAGCTTTTCCTCTGATGTGATTGATTACTTAGTACTATCAGTGAATATCTATTAGCGAGTGCATAAGAAGAGTTTTTTTGGTATGTTTTGAGTCTTTTTCATTCTGACTCCTTTCAGATCTGACAGGCCACAGAAGTTAAGTGGGGAACAACTGCCCAAATTCTCCACTGACACTCCATTCAATCCTGCTCTCCCTAAGCTAGTATGAGAACAGAGCATTTGCCAGATCTCCAGAACACCAGGTATGTTCATGGTGATGAGGTGGAATGGATGATGCTGGAGCACAACTGGCTTTCCAAAAGAAGTTGTCCTTTGCAACTCAGTCTAGAGCAGATTTTGACAGCATCAGCAGGTTCACAAGATGCCAGGAAGAATTAGTGAGAATGGTAGCAATACCTGAATATAATCTCTTGCATTTCTCATTACCACCCACTGTGGGGCAGGTCCACAAGTTAGTGGTGATTTTAAACCTGAAGTTATCACCTAGAGTATAGCTATAATGTTGGGCTTTGTCCTATTTCAGCAAATGGTCTAACTTGGCATTTCATATGCAACTACTTCATAGGAATTTTAAGAGCAAAATATCTGAACTTTTGTCATTCAAATAAAGAATCTAAGAAAATTTTTCCAAAATACCCTTATACACAGTTCTGGAATGGGAGCAAGATCTTCAATTTATCATTGGAAAATCTATGGTATTGCAATTAGGTTTATTTACAGATAAAGCTGGACATTTGTTAAAACTGGTCTTGAATACCATCTTCTAAATACAGATAACCCTAATTCTGAAAGTGTTTCAAATCTATTGTCTTCTCCTTAAAGATTTCCCAGAAGATAGCATTCAAGACCAATTTTGACAATGATTTTCAGATTCAGTAACTGGCCCAACAGGAAGCAAAATGAGACTTTTGACTCAGTTCAAGAAGAAAAACTTACAAATATGATATAGTGATGATTTTCAATTCTGAACAGTCTTTGCAAGATTCAACCTAGTAGCCTTTTTCACTTGCCCTTTGACTTACACTCATAGTATTTCATATTGACTTGAGTCTTCTTTCTGACTTATTAAATAACTCAGCAGGAAGTAGAAATGCTGTAAATGATTGTGATTTTATTACTCATCCATTTTAATACTTACATATATTCATATTTTGTGGGTTTCTTCCTCTCACAAATATTAACTTTTCCCTTACATGCAGTAATATAAGTGACACAAGCAACTGACAGTCATGCAGTGAAATACAAGATGGATTTCAAAGTGTTAACATTTTTCAAAGAATTTATCATTTTCTTCCTAAAACTCTGTCCAAATTCATGTATTTACTGGGAAAGAACAAAGAATGAGAAAACGAGAAAATGAACAAATGAACAAAAGAAAGATAGTTGCAAGTAGAAGACACCTGATCTGATTTTTTTTAGGGTAATTACAGAATTTGATACCTGTGAGAAACAGGTCACATCGCTATTACCTACAGGTGGCTCACTGTAGTGATATTCACACTATCAGCACTTCTCTAATATTACTGTAGAGTTTCTGGGAAGGAAAGCAATAAATTAAAGAATCCTATATTAGACAAAAGAAATAGAGTACAATAGACTTGTCAAATCAATCCCCCCTTCTGTTCACCACATATACTGAAGGTAATTAATATCTACCTCATTTCTAAATCAGCATGCCATCTGGAGCTGTGAGCAGACCAAAAAATGCATTTTCTGTTCTATTACAGAAGCACTATTCACATTGCTATAAATGTCAACATTTTTACTTTAAAACCCTTTAGAGCAGTCGTTTGTGAATACACTGACTGTAGAAGAAAATATACAGGTATGGTATACAGGTAAAATACAGTTTTTGCAATGTGCCATTAATTTTTCTGTATTCCCTATATGGTTTCATAGTCATTATATGTAAATAATTTTCTTTGGTTTTAGTTAATAAAGATAAAGGTATTTTGGATTTATTTAATAAAGATAGAGGGATTTTGGAAAGATTAGGTGTCTTTATTTCACTCAAAGTTTAACAAACAGATTTTTAATTGGATATTTCTGATCATTTTCCTCAATACACTCTATTCACTTAGAGAAGATTGAGCTTCTTTAGACAAGGGTTTTTTTTACAATATGCTAACAACTGCTTTTCTTAGTATTTTTTTAAGGAATAAATTCAATGATGTATCCTGACTGCAGTACTAATCCATAATATTATATTTAGTTCAGTATGAGAGTAGATATTTTCTCACTGGAATTGCTCCAAAGAGCCATGTAACAAAAGCAGTATTTGTCAGGCTTAGTGTGAATATAATCTAAAAGTTGGACAAAACTTTCTTAAATGATGATTTGTCTATTCTATCTTTGTCTATATATACTGATAACATTCCTTTCTTTACCTTTTAATTCACTTTTGTCGTACTATAAATTCACTATATATAATGCAAGAAAGTCTGAATAGCACTGACAATAAAGGACAATCAGCTTTTTTTAATATTCAAGCCTAATAGTCACTCCAAATGTATCACTTCTGTCAGTGAGATTTATAGTTACACCTGACTTTTTCATTCACAGTGCTTATTCCACTCTATTGACTGAGGGCTAAACACTGAAAATCCAATGAGTATGTGTTCATATACAAAACTGTCCTATTCCCTTAATTCTTCCCTGCCTTTAGCGCTGTCAAAATAGACAGCTCACATTTATATTAAGGGTACATTTATAAATAAATGCTATAGGCATGTTACAGACATAGGGATTAAAGGTTGGATTGAGTAATGGGATTTTGTACTTTCAAGTTAGGCGTAGCAACAGCTTTCTGGTCATATCTACACCTCTCAAAAAGAGGGATCTCTAGGACAGTTATGAACACGGTAATGAGCACAGAATCTTACCCATCCCATCACACAGCTGTCTTGCAGACAGCCTGCAGTTTATTTGCAAATGTGCAATAGTGTCCCTGCATGTTTTTGCAGGAAGAATCCGGTCACAGCTGACCTGTTCTTGCAAGTTTGCTGTCTGGTCTCAGCATCAGCCTCAGGGCTACCCTCAGCAAGCAGTGTAGACATGGTCTCAGCATCTGAGCCTGGGAATGCTACTAGCACCTTGGGTACTAGCACTCTCTGCCCAGAGCAGGGGCAAAAGTCCTGCACGAGACTGGTATTCCAGTCACCTGGCACATTGAGCAAGGAGTGGCTAGCTGTCAAAAAGAAACAGGGAGGACAGGGATGATTTGCTCAAAATCTCACATTTATAAAGCCATCAAATACTTGTGATCCTCATATAATTCTCTCCAGAGAGTATCTGCCTACAAGCATTCTTCAGACCATACTGTTTTGTCTAACAAAAGATATCACATGCAGCACAAACTTTGCCTTCCAAAAAACGTTCACTGGCAAAAAACCTGAAAAGAACAGATTCAGGGCTTGATGCTCCCAGGGGGTACCTCAATTAAACTGTGGAGTCATATTTCCTTCTCACTTGTTCCCTCTCCCTCTGTCCTGTTCCACATTTCTCCCTGGACCTGCCCTTTTTCCTTTCCCTCATGTCCTGATCTCCAGAATCATACACTTATTATTCACTGAATATTCCTCTTTTTTTTTTTTTTAATCTGGAAATTCCTTGATGTGCTAATTAAAGTAGTCTTCAAAGAAGTGTAAGGTATTGGTCTGGATTAAGGAGTGAGCTGAACTAACAGTTTCTATCAAAGGTTGAGTACTATAACCACTACTGTATTAGATAAATGATGGACTTTTATATCACTACTACACCGACACCCACTGAAAGTGATAACTAGTGATGCCATTTGTGAGGTATCAGATGCTGGCCATGAGTGGCAAGCAGTCAGAGGACTGGGATCTTCACAGGACTTAGGTGGAAGAAAAGGCACTCCATGGGCTAAGTTTGGACTTGGGTACCCAGGATTAGGCAGGGGTGCAATTTTAGATTCATAGTAGCTTAAGATAAAACAGTAAGAGCTCAGGTATTTAAGGTGTCCCCCAGCCAAGGGCTCAGTTGTCCAGGAAAGTTATAGATATGAGGAATTAGGTATAAATAGTAACTCACAATATTGCATGGGCAGTACAATAGTTCTGTGCTGCACAATACTTTATGCAAAATAATTTAATTTAATAGCTAGTCAAAACAACATTCAGAATTTTGTAACAATCAAGTGGAACAGATAGCTCTAATATGGACAACTAGTCAGCTCAGCATCTATACTTCACCCAGCTAGGAAAGTCTTCCTCATCTCTAGCACTTTCATTTCAAACATCTCAGGTTTACAGAACTAAGTGAGTAACACCAGGCATTTGCTATGCATGTTTCCTTGGGGGGGGGGGGGGGAGGATTTGCTAGTAAAACAAGTGGGTCAAAGGCTTTCTGGGGATGATCTGTGTGTAGTGTGACTCAGTTGCACTTCACAGGAGATAAGAAAGCATTTTAGCTTCCTACAAAAGGCATTGCCTAGTACAAATAGACCTAAAAAGTTAAATGACATTTCAAAGGAGTATTATAATCAGAAGCACCTTAAAACAGTGCTTGAATGGCAATTTTTAACTTGCATAGTTCAGATGTTTCTCCTGGCAACATTCCCCTAATGTCATTATCACTTACTAAAATTTGATACCATCTACAACCTGAGCCTGAATTCTTGACACACAGTACCAGAGAGGCAAATATTATGCCAGATTAAAGAGTAGCATGTTTTGACAATTATGAAGACAGACATTCCTCTTTTGCAACGAGGAAGTTTCAGAAAATATGTAAATACTTAGGCAGTTAAATTGTGTGCATCGTATCCACAAGAGAAATAACTTAAATACATAGCCATAAGCTATTGCGATGTCTTTGATTATGTATAGCTCTGTCAAACAAAACAAGACATTCATCTGCTTCTAAGAAATCTGATATTCATTTCTAACCTGAAGTCATATAACTTCAGGCTGTGATCCTCTCTGATCTCTAGCTAAGTGCATACGAGTAAGTAGCTTCACAGGAGACCTCACATGTTTCTTGAAGCAGCAAATAGACAACATTCTTTGAGTCAGGATTTAATCCATTACTAGTTAAATCTGTGCTATTGGAGGTGCAGTACTTTTGCTAGAACTTAAAGTTCCCATACATTGTTATCATAAGAGTCCATCCACACAGACTCTTTTAGGGGGCATTGTGTTTTTTCATACTTGTAGGTAAATGCTACTGTAAGGTCACTTGGGATTAAGAACAGCAAACTGAAATGTGAATAGCTACATGTCAGCTTCCACTATTTTTTCATTGTGATCTGTTGGTAGAAAGCAAAGAAAAATGACAAAATATTCTTTCAGACCTCACATCACCTTGGTTATGGACCAAGTAGGTGTGCAGACATAATTTGCACTGGTTTTCACACTGTTCATTGAATTATTTCTTGATTTTTTGCTTTCATTGTTCAGTAGAACAACTACTAAATTTATGGTGATTGTTCTTCCCTCAAGTGGATTCAAGGAGTATAAAAGCAGTAAAGCTAAAAGGTTACACAAGATGAATGTCTAAAGGTAAGGCTGGTTGATACAAAAACAACAGATGACTTCATGTAGGGAGGATAAAGTAAAGAATCAGATAAGGAAAACATGAAGTAAAGGGAACTGAGTAGGAATTTATGACATTTTTAATTATTTTTGGCTAAGAATGGCTGTTGAAATTTTATAATGCATCCTTAATTGTCTGTACAGGGTTGCTGTACTGGGTCAGAACAGAAAAAATGTTACCCACTGTGTTCTGGTAGTAACTAGTGGTAGTAAATATTAGGGAGTAGATGAATCCAGCAGCCCTACAGAGGTGAGCCTCCCACAGCTCCCTGCCCCCACATGGCCCGTGTGCCCCATGTTTAAGACATTTTTGTGATGATTTAAAATTAGCTTTTTTAATGGCTATGATATGGTTACAAAATGTGATTTGCTCTGAGAGGATGTTCATTATGTTAATGATGTGAGTTAGTGAAGTATTTAATTACCTCCAAAGAATAAGAAATCACTATCTGAGGCACTCCTAGGGAGACAGTACCTTAGCAGAGCATGAAGAAGTACAGAAAATATGCAAAACAAGTCACCTGTCATTCATCAAAATCACAGAAAGACACAGACAGTGAAAAGAAAGCATGACGTTGTTATTACCGCTACTGTTAGCAACGCAAGAGAGTGAGGACAAAGCCACTATTTTCAGGGCCTCCTTATTGCTTACCTAAACAGCCTATCATTGAAAATATGACTTGAGTTTGTAAATAAGAGAACCTATAATAGTAATCCAAGGTATACGTTACAATGTTCAGACATAAAACAGAAATTAAGAACGAGTTTTTATCTGATTTCTACATGGCTTCAGCATCATATAAATGTTATCAAAAATTAGAAAATATTAAGATCTTATAAGTGAGATTTCCACTCATATGTTTTAAGGTTAAACTCAAGTCTACACTTCTCTGTTCTAATTAAAGGTAGCTATAGCATTACACTCTCTGTCTGATCCAGTGAAGGGCTAACTCAGCCCTTTGCCAGTCATGTTCAAATATAAGTGTCTGAGGGTCTGGGCAGGTAACAAGTTACTACAGGATAAACTAGACTATGACCTTGCTTGTAAATCATCGTTGTAGGACACTGGTTAACAGACAATGGAAAACTGCCTGTGGATATACTTTCATACTTAGTCCATGAGGGAAGACAGGAGTGTGTCCTTATACTGGGGCAGGAATGGGCAGTTACTACAGAGCAGCTGACACACTGCAAGTTCATACCACTCAGAATGAAATTGCACAAACTGCAAAACCGATCCAGCTAACAGAGGCAGCGAACAGACGCAGCAGTTTGTGCAGCAGTGTTTGGGCTCTGACTAGAACTTGAGGATCTTGTTGGAAGTTGTGGGCTTTCTGAGGACCCCCGAGGAACTAGAAGGTGATTCCTGTGAACAGGAAAGGGGAAGCTAGGCAAGGACAACTGCAGGAGGCCTTGACTTCTCCTGGGAAAAGCTTGTGGGAAAAGTTCTAGCTAGGAGTGGCTGCTGCTAAGGAGCTCTCTTGGTTGCCCCTGGCCAGAGGGGGTTGGGGCCTTTGATCCCGGTGGCCCTTGATTAGGGCAGGTCAAGCACCCTCTTAGTCAGTGCTAGGGAGAGGCCTATATAAGAGCCAGGCCTAGAGTGCAGTGAACAGAGGCAGCAGTTTGTGCAGAAGGGTGCATGAAGGAACCTTTGTT
>NW_020450676.1:813372-824974 GCF_003343035.1 Apteryx rowi | reverse complement strand
GGGGTCCTCAGAAAGCCCACAACTTCCAACAAGATCCTCAAGTTCTAGTCAGAGCCCAGCCACTGCTGCGCAAACTGCTGCCTCTGTTCGCTGCGCCCTTTTGGGAAGACCAATACTAAGATTTTTCTTTTTTAACAATAGAGATCCGTACATGCATGTGAGCATCTGTACTTTCATTCACATGTAAATCCACTCTGAAAGGATTTCTGAAGTATCAAGAGTGAAAGAAAGGAGGAAAAACAGTATTATAATGGAACTCGTCATAAAAAGCATGGAGCCTGTGGCCTAGATTCATCTGGCCTAAATTCTCCTTAAATCCTTGTACATACTGTTTCCTATTGGCTAGATGCCTCTGAAAGCCCATAACCAGTCAGCAAGAAACGCTAGTCACAGCGACTTAGGAGGAATTTAGGTTGGATGAAGTTTGCAACTGTAGTGGAATCAAATCTTAGGAAAAGGATAGAGAGAAAAAAAGAGCAGGGTATTAGTACACTAGACCAAAAGGGAACACAAACAACATTCTTTTATATCTGTATTTGTTTTTAAACTATACTTGTTTTTAAAATACATAGTTATACACAAAAGGCCCCAGCATTATTTTATTGTTCTATGAACTACAGAATCTTTTTTTTCTGGGACATCACAAAATGTAACGCTTACAAAGTATCATTTATTTTAATGGTGGTCAAACATTACCAAGATCTACAAGATCAAGAAATCAGCTGCTTCCACAGCCAGCCACTACACTGCACCCAGCTGTTTGTTTTGCAGAAGCTTGTCAGAGAGTTTGAGAAATCTGTGCTGAAGGGCAACACTGTTGAAATTTGTCGAAAGAAATTATTTCACAAAAAGCACTTTGGGGTCTTCATCTCTAACTAGATTTAAGTTTTCAGAGGCCAGAGGGAGGGAATGAGGCTTTTCAACAACAAAGGCGAGGGAGGAAGTAGAAGAATCTATTGGGAAAACTGTGAAAAGCCCATTGCAAATGCTGTATGAAGTAGCTCAGAGAGAAGATGGATGCAAGAGGCAGAGAGAGATTGTACATAAGGGAGCACAATAAGAAATAGATGGGCACAGAATATGCTATGGGGAGGGTGGAGACAGAAAGATACCGGCACCAGGAAGATACAGGATAGGGAAGGGAGGAATAAGCAGTGTACTGATGGATAGCCCCTGAAAGGATGAGAAGGATGGAGGAAACCAACCACCCCACAGTTGGTACAGTCACAGATCAGATCATCTGGAAGATGGGGAGATGGGTAGGGTTGTCAGCACATTTTCACTTGAAAATTTCCACTAAATGATGAAAAAAAGAGCACAGGCTGATTTTTAACAGCTGAAAACAAATTATTACTCTTGTCAAAAATTACCAAACAGCTCCCTTGCTCTCTTTTCCTCCTATCCCAAATAAAATAGTGTATTTCCAGATGAAAATGTTAACATCTCAGTTTTCTGAAAAAAATTTAAAGCCTCAGGAGAAGGCAGGCACTGCCCCATAATAATAACAACAATAACAACACTACCAACAATAATAGCATAACTGAAATGCCTTTTACATTGAAAGTTTTCACAAAAAACATTTGAGCAACCGTAAAAATATATTAGAAGTGCATGGCAAAAGCCCGTAGTTACAAAATAGCATGTGAGGAATATAAAATGGGAGGCAACATGGTCTCCGGGAAATCAAAAGCAAGAGGCTGGATGTGTTGTAGAAACAAAAGCTTTGTTCACTGTCCCACTGCACCAGCGAGGCCCCCACACAGAGAAATATATAAAAATGTGAAATAATTACCCTTGATTTCTAAGGGCCCATCAATGTGTAATTCTGCTTTATCTTCATTCTTGCTGTTGCTTTTGGACTCTTGAATAACAGCAGCTCTTTTGTAAATGCCTCTTTTTACTTCATCAAAGACTGAAAACATGTTGTAGACACGGGCTGTGTAGCCTGCTAGCTCAGTAACCTGAGAAATAACAAATGCCCCATTTCAGTCAAACTTTATAAATCTGTAAATGAAATACTTGGCCAAAAATACATGAAAAACATTCCCAGCTATTTTGAGTCAATCCTTCTCAAATGTTATTCTGGAAGAATCAAGGATGCATCTTTCATTCTTTGAGATTCTCTGCCATCCCCTATTATTTCCTACTAATCAGCAGATGGAAACAGTTTGAGAGGCACAGATTTCAGACAAAGTAAATTACTGTAGCTCTAGTAAATAAGGAGGTTGCAGGGACTGCTGATTTCCATGGAGCTGTTGAATCTTCAACCTGCAGAGAACGGCTATCAGAATATTCCAAAATAGAGAGCCTATCATACAAGAGAAAAACAAAATCTCTGTGTTCTCCAGCAAAATAAAGGTCAATAGAAGAGATAAAAACTGTTGCCCATAATTATTTATTTTCACTTCCCTGTACTGCCTAAACATTCTATGGGAAAGGTGTGCTTTTTATGTGTAGAACAGGTAGCATGAGGGCATATCCTAACCTAGAATATGGTACAGAAATTAATTGGCAGTCAACCGCATGCCAGATTACTGGAGCTAAATCTGAGACCTCAGATGAGAACTGGGAATTTTTAAGCTGCTGAGGTCTCTTAAAAGGCTTTCGCCTTTTCTCAGCCTTTTATAACAGTTGCCACCTGGTGAACACAGAAATCCAGACCTCTGGGACCTGATAAGTTCCTATTCATAGGCAGTGACATCAACAAAAGCTCTCAAAGAACTGCCTCCATCTGCTGGCAGCAAGGAATTAAACCTGGGCATCTTATTATAAACATATTATCAGATGGTTCTGAAAAGACGAATTTTTATACTAAATGCAGAGAGCAAGACAAGAAGAGCAAGAAAATGAGCGCAGGATTATAAAATAATTAGCTTGCTGTAAATAGAGTACACCCCATGATACAGTTCATCTGTTATGGGCATACATAACTCCCACATAAAGAGGTACAATTCTATGCAAATTTCATTATTTGTGGAAGATTAAGTAGGAAGTATTGGTCACAGTCATGGGGCCATCACTCCACTGGAGGTTTGCAAGCACACAATGCCTAGGAGAACTCAGTTTAAAAAAGTGTAATCAACAAATGTTTCAATTCTGTAAGGCATACATTGTCTTGCTTTATCAGTAATTGCATTAACATCTGTGAAAAGTATCAGGTTAACAGCATTTGAGTCAGTAGATAGCATATAGGAGCTGTAACATCATGCTCCACACTGGAGTTTTTCTAGCAAACTCAGCAGGAGCTTGTGCCGGGACTCAGCACTCCATACAGTGCCAGCAGGGGCATCTGTGGGAGGTGAACCTGTACCAACTGCACCCCATACGAAAGATAACTGGAGCAAATTTCCAGACCACAACCCTACAAATCCATTTTGTCAGAACATTAAATACTAGCATTTAAACTGTTGACCTGCAAATAAAAGCTGGGCCCACCTCATCTGCAAGATGAGTTACATTTACCAGAGCGGGGCTGGTTTGACTGATCAAATGGCTAAGAACTGGTACTTAACTACCACTTGAAGTGGACTGAGGCATACTGCCATTCTTTGGAATCTGAATCATGAAATGGGAATGAACATCTGGTTAAAGCATCTCTGTATTTCTTCAACAGAAGTATAAATGTAAAATTAAGATGGAAATTCAAAGAACTGGTCTTTGATCTCATGCTGTCTGGATTAAAATCTCACCATGTCATAAATCAGATGAGGTTGTTCATTTGTTGCTACTACTGATTGGATGTTTTTGCTTCCAAACAATAAAACTGCCATGTTTGTAAGTCTCCACGTACATTATATAAATGACTTAAATATTTTAAATAAAACAGAAGTAACAACAGTGTACTGTTGGTTATCTGGCAGTCTCTTTAGAGCAGAGGCCAAGCAGCAAAATAGCTGAAGTAGCACAGGTCAAAATCACTGTCCATTAGAAGTATTCCTTGTGGAGAAAATACAGATTCTGGCTTTGTCAGAGTATATATTTGAAGGCTCTGAACTACCTCTCCTCCTCCAATTTAAAAAGCTGTAGCTAGTACGGCCGGATTCCAAGTAATGGATTCCACAGTCTTCGATTAGCTGCCTAGGCCCTCCTCACGCTGCACTGCGAAAGGAATTAGCAAAATTCAATCAAACAAATGCAGAACCACATTAGGCAGGAAATGTTGAGGAGAATAACAGAGACTAATGGTGCTGTCTCATTTTGCTTTTGCCAAATAGCAAATACCCAGGAGAGACCATGGCTAAAAGCCCAACTTTACCTGAACTCAGGTAACAACCTGAAACAACATCTCCAACCTTCCAGATGAACATCCTGTATCTCTAGGCCATCTGGTGTTCTAAAATGCATTTTTCCTGTTAAAGTTTTCTACTTTGCAAAATTACTTACAATTTAACAGGATCAGAAGGTACTGAGAATAAACTGCACAGTTTAGATGGCCAGAAAATAAGAATTCAAGTCAACATGAACTGAGGTCCTTGCTCCACACAGAGGAGGAATTTGAACTTTTAGCACTCACATTCCAGGAATTTCTAGTGCTCTCTGGTGGCACTTGAACACAGATATTAAGATGACACCTATATGTTGGACCATACTGGCAGTTGTGCACTTCAGACTCTTTGTGGACTTAACTCTAAAGACAAGACTATCAACTCAAAGATCTCCATGGATTTAAGCGCAATAGAATTTGACTTAAAAAAAAAGGCTTTTTTTTTTTTAACATTTAATGTTAATTCCATTTTGCTTTTATTTCTCCCTCTTCTGTTTCATGTATGACTAGTGTACAATACCTCTTTGTACGACGACATAATTCTTTCAATAGCATCTGCTCCAGAAATCAGCAGGTTTCGTGATGTAGTAAAAGCTTCTGTTCGTTCACTAACCATTGCCTGTTTCTGGCCATCTTCTAACTCTAAAAGTAAAAAAAGTTTTTTGTTAAAATATTCTTCTGAAAATTCTCTCTACAAATTAAATCATGGTTAAAATGAGAGCCATTATAGAAGAGGTTTTAAATTAAGAAAAGTTTAGCTCTGTGAAGACAACCTTCCAAAAAGAATTTGTGAATGCAATTACCATATGTACTTTGGTAACAAAGACCAAGTGGGAGTATATGGAATTAATTTTGTTAAGCAAAACATCCTGTTCTTTTCTACTGTTTGTCTACCTAGATAATTTTCTTCTAATATACTATTATTTCAACCTAAATTTTACCATTGCAAAGTGAAACCTAAGCAATGATCTGAAAAAGATTTTAATAGCATTTTTACTAGATTTGTTATTAATTAATTTTAGCCTTACATTATTACTCATTTCATATGAAAGGAAATATTCATATTGATACAAATCTGCCAACATGATAATATTTTTTTAAGAAAGCAGTATGTTCTTTCAGTATCATAGTTGTGTTTTTAAATAGGATCCTTCTTTCTCACAGGTTTGCCTGTTGATCTGACCCAAGAACGAAGTCAAAATCCTTTGTTTATGACACTGAATCCTGTCAGCAAGAAAACCCTTGCTCCAAAAGAAAGAGCTGTATCATAAGAATATATCAGTAGCAACTGGCAAAGAGAAAACAGCAGCATAAATTGTAGAAAATATGTGAGAATAAATACACTTATATTTAACATATCTACATATATCTTGCTACCACCTGACCTACAGAAACTTTTATGCAGCTTGCTGCAAAATTTGCAAATTGCAAAGCTTGCTTTTTCAAGGAATCAAGATTAAAAAAGTGGCTGAATATTTTAAGACCATATATTGTTTTACTGTTAACATTTGCACCTACACAAACTAAGACAACAGTGTGTGGTAAACCACACTTAAAGAAGTTTCAACATGTAAGATTTAGAAGGAAAGGTCTGAGGAGCTTTCTGCCTCACATAATTTTATATATATATTTTACTTTAGTATGCCACAGAGTGGGTCTCTGGGGTTTTTTTTGTTTTGTTTTTTAAGTTTGGCTGCTGCTAGGTATCAGACTAGGGGGACTAATAGGTGGATCCAGTGTGGCAACTCCTGTATTACCAAATGTTAATAATATTTTCTGTGATGTTTGCACAGTGGTTATGGTCAAGAAAATCTGTGAGGAATTACCTGCAGGTGTAATGTGACTGTAATTTTATGGGCTAAGTTAGGCAATGCAAACTATTTTTGTACTGGTAAGTAGCTGTCTCACCTCCATGACATGATCAGATTCTGCGGTGTCCAGAAATCTACATGCAGTACCAAAGCCAGATTTATCTTTCTGTCTTTATTTTCTTTTTAAGATATTTAAATCTAACTAATATTTTGTTTTCATTCACATCTTCAAAAAGGTGTCCTTACATAATAACATCTAAATCACTGAAATACACTATGGATTTTTTTTTTTTTTGGGGGGGGGGGGGACTTTGTAAACTCCTCATATATGGTAAATTTGCTCATCTGCACCATATATATAGATATAGATATCTACATCTTTCTGGCCTCAGATGTCTTTTACAGCTTTTTTTAATTAGTTGGGAAACATTCACATTTTCTAGATTAAATTATACAGCATCAGTACACTGTCAACTCATGGACTGCAATCTAGCCACCTGGAACACACTGAGAGGCATACACTTTTTAAAAAAGACAGGGAACCTCTTGCAAAGACGGGAGAGATTACAAAATCCTTGCTTATGTAGTCCTCACTTATTTAGAAAGTCATTTCCATTTCCACACCAAGAAGAGTAAACTCAGGTGATAAAGGGAATTCAGTTAATTCATTAGTGCAAACTAAACAGAAATTTGTTTTTGACACTTCTCAGAGAACCGAATTTTATTTATTATTTTATCTTGTTGGGATTACAGCCCAGGCAGTGCTATGTAAAACTACCAAAACTAGATCATTCAGGAACTGGCCACAGTT
Organism: Apteryx rowi; assembly: GCF_003343035.1. NCBI lineage: Eukaryota > Metazoa > Chordata > Aves > Apterygiformes > Apterygidae > Apteryx > Apteryx rowi. The sequence continues at coordinate 818,088 of NW_020450676.1, read as the reverse complement.
TAACTACATGAATGTAGTATTCCTCCTGGATGAATTTACCTAGCGCTGCTTCCAGCACCCAGGCTAGCTCATTTAGCAAGAGTTTGGATATCTCTGCAAACCACTGCATTGGTCCCTTTAAGCATACTTTTAGGGGTACTTGAAAATTAATATTACATGGAATTTATGAGCGTTTCATCATTTCAAAACAATTTTCTTACATTATCTGCCTAATTCACCAAAATTACTTTTCATGAGCCTTTTGTCTCAAACATTTTTCATACGGTTTGCCTGCTGTGTTTGAAGTGGTGTACTGTAACAGGGCAGACAGACTGTCCCTATTTCATACAGTACCTAATATTTCTCTTTTCATTTTCATATAAGTAATTGATAATCATCCTTGTATTAGGAACAAAGATACATGTCCATTGTCTCTAGAGAAATTAAAGTCTTGTTTCCAAACATAGTTACTTTCTAGAAACCCATCAGAGACAAGACATTTGCAACACTAATGTTTTATTATAACAAAATTGAGAAATGCCTTCAAACAGGAATCCTGGCTTTGCCAAATAATTTCTTCCCTGAAATATATAACAGAACTAGCAAATTTGAGTCAGAAATGTCTGCATTATAGAAGCATTACCTCCAATAATTCTTTTTTTATTGCAGGTGTTTTGTTTTGTTTTTTTTAAACAAAGTTGTTTTTATCTGAAGAAGTGTACAAAATATATTGCTTTACACCTGAGGTCTCAGGCCTGGTCATGATACCACTTTTATGCATTTTTTTGATTCTGATGATTTACCCTAAAGTAACGAATCCAGTTTCTGTTCTTCAGATTGGAACTAAACTGCATCTGACCTGCTGAGACGTACAGCGCTGCTTTGCCAGCTAAATCAGTGGCAAGTTCAAGTCTGCTTGATTCTTAGAATACCTGTTGTATTTCTAGGGGTCTTGACAGTGCTGATTTGTCACCATTAATAACATGTTTGTAATCCACCATTATGACATGTCTCAGGGGTCTGTAAGAAGCTCCATGCCTTAACACTTACATTGTGGGTGGCAAATAATCCTCAGCTTTACAACTTGAGCTATCATTGTGTCTTTTCTCAAACATTTGAAAAGTATTTATCAAAACACTATGCCTGGGTATCACAATGTTACTTGGTTTAGCATGAATACAAGTGAATTATCGCTCATTTGTTCCATATACTTTCACTGTGGCTTGATCCCTGCAAAGGACATTCTTTTTAATTTTTTTATTCATGCTGCAAGGGCAGGGAGACATTTACAATGTGTAGTTAAATACTCTTTTTCTTGACTGTACTCATTTCCACCTTAGAAAACCTTAACTGGTTAATCACTTTTCTGGTGGGCTGATAACCTTCACCAGTTGCGTGAGGTGAAATGGCTTTGTACGAACTCTTCTATTCAGAACAGGTCTGTCTGATATTTTTGAAGCTGTTAACAGGATGCCAACCAGGATCCTGTTACAGTGCCCCCCCCCGAGCCATGCAATGGGCACTAGCTCAGAGAGCTGAACACCCAGCCATGTGCAGGCAAAACTGGAAGCAAGCTAAATAATGTTGGGGGCTGGCTGAAGTCATCCTGTAGGTTGAATCAAGCTTGTCCACTTGGACAGCCCTGATTTGGAACATGATTACCAACTCCTGTGCTGAAAACAATCCACTCATTCTCGGTTCAATGTCCCAAACTTAGAACTGATCTTTCTGCTTACAGCATAGGATCCATGCTTAAGGAATCCTGTTGCATTTGTAATATAGTCTATGGTTCTAATCATGCATAAGGAATCCTGCTGAGGCAAATTTGCTGACCTGTCTTTCATTACCCCTCCTTAATTACCTTTCTTTCTGTGGTCTTTTTTTGTTTATAACATCTGCAATAGCAATACTACTTGCGTCTCATTTCACTTCCTGCAAAGCTGTGACAGGATGTTAAAAACGATGCTATCTGAATGTGAACTTCACCTGTCCTTCTCCCAGTGAGTCAGGTGAAAAGGCTCATTTCCAACAGGTTGACACATAACAGAGTAATTAACTATAATTACACTACTATTTATGGAATGAGATGAGCACTCCAGGAAAGTCAGCAATACATATCATTTAGTAAAATAGCAGAAGAAGCTGCAAGAATCATTATGTCATTCCAACAACAGCTATTGAATAAGGACTGCAACTATCACTATAATCTCATGTGAGACAGGTATCCTTGGAGTGCCGAATTCATGATGTTTACCAGGTTTGTGTTCAAAATTGTAGTTTTTGCTCTTTCCTCAGCTGACTAGTTATGTTTGAAAGGTAAAGACATGACGTGCTCCACAAAGATATGGTAATAAAGTCTGTGAAAAATAAAGAAATGTGAAAGGCATTCAAGTGAAGTCTAGTCTTTTGAGGACCCAATTTTAAAAAAGCATTTGGAAATTAATAAAAATGGTATTACCGCCATCTGCAAATCCCGTTGCAGTGATGATGGGCACAGCAACCATAATCAAACCACAGCAACTCCAGACATATTTCATCAGGAACTGCTCTATCATGATGTACCATAAACGTTTGGACAAAATGAGATTCATCTGGTCTGCCAAAGCCTTGTAGCTTTTTTGTAGCTGTTTCATTTCTACCTATAGTTAAAAAATAAAACATTTACACAATGCAACAGAGGTGCACGTGGTCATACAGGATATATTCATGTACATGCATGAAACAATCAGGTATCCAGAGCTGCGACTTCCGAATCACACCTGCTGTGTGGTACCTGTTTTCACAGCGCTGCATTCTCACAGCGACACTGCACAGCTTTATGGAAGTCAGTGGACCTGGTTCTTATCTACATCATTGTCCCTTAAGAGCACATTGGCAGGTTTTCAATTTTTTAAGACCTCTAATACACGCAAGAACAACATACAAGGCAGTCACCAGAGCTGACCCTAACAATCAAAGTAAGATTGATTCTATAACCTCTTAACAAAGATGCAGCTGTAGAATTTCACAGCAACTGAAACTCCTCAAATTGGACAGCATTTGGGGACCAATTATCTCCACCGACTTAAACTTGCAGAGCTGATCCCTGAAATGCAACACTGCTTGTTTTTGGAAGCTGTCTAGAGGAAGAGAGAATTATCCCAAGAGGTTTAACAAGTCGAAGATAGTTGCAAGTCGGTAGGACATAATGTATTCAGTTCAAGCCAATGTACAGGGGAATAGAAGAAACTGTTTAATTCAGCTGCACTTAACACAGCTCTGGGAACCGTTGCTTCTACCAAATCAAGCCATTTACACTATATAATTGCTGTTTGGAATGAAAGTGTTAGTAATATTTCAGGCTGCTCTCCGATTTTCATTTTCACCTCATGTGAAATAATTTTTTCAAAACCACACCTGAAAAACGTTTTAGCATGATGCGTTCCATAGTAAGGCGGCTTTAAAACAGTCTGTCAGTTTACGTAACTGTGGCTACCGAAGTACTGTACTTAGGCTATTTTAAGACTCTGACTACATCTTTGCTTAGCTATGCAAAACAGTGTCAAAGGCTGTAGTGCTCTCTGTGCTATCACAAAGTTTTCCCCTAGACTTTCTGGTGCTCTTAGATTTTTTTTCTTTTTCCTTAGAGAAGAAGGATTTCTGCAGCATTGAATCTGACAGCTACTAAACAAGGACGAAAATAAAAGCCTGGAAAGTTAAGCGGAATGCACTGGGTGGGGAAAAACAATAAGGAAGATTAGCTTTCTAGCAAACATAGGATACAGCTGCAAAACAGGAACGCTGTCAGCAGAAGGGAACTATGCTCTGCTCCCCCAGACACCGCCTGTGAGGCTGCATTTTCCTAGGAAAGGGGAAGTGCCAGCTGTAAACAGGTTTAAATGTCAGAGGGACTCAGAGGGCTCTGGAAGGCCGGTGGGGGAAGCGGGGTCACTTCCGGCGTGGCCCCGAGCGCCCTGGGACCTCACTCCTCTTACCTTGTGCCCACGGTAGAAGGCAATCTCTTCCACATTGGCAATGATCCGCGAGTGCATGAAGCGCAGGTAGCCCTTCTTGTGCGCCTCCTCGGCCACCAGCTTGCCAAACTTGGGCGAGCAGGCTTTGAGCACGCGGGCCGTGGCGTAGACGACGAGGCCGGCCAGGACAGTGGGCCCGATGGGGCTGGCGCCCCGGGACCGCGCCGTGCGGATGAGGGTGTAGGAGGTGAGCACAACGTCCAGGATGGGCTTGGTGAGGTTGGAGTAGAGATGCGCCACGGACTGCGAGAACATCATGATGTCCTCAGTGAGGGACTGGTCGGGGTTGGCCAGCCGCCCGTCCATGTTGATCACCCTGTAGTAGGTCTGGTTGGCAAAATAGGTCTCATAGGCGTGATCCACCAGGCGCGTGCGGAAGGCGAGGGCCAGCTTGCCCTCCAGGTACCGTATGGCGCTGTTGACGAAAGTGGCCGGGATCGCAATCATGAGCCACCTGGTTAACTGGAGGACAAAGCTCCTGGGCTTCTTCTCCACGATGGTCTTCACGATCTTCCCATCGAGCGCAGCCACGTAGATGGAGAGGAAGGTCCTGGAGATGAGGGCGACGGAGTGGAGGCAGAGCCAGCCCAGCTCGGCGCTCGCCAGCTTCGGGAAGAAGAGCTTGCGCAGCGCCAGCAGCTGCTTGAAGAACTCCGCGTTGAGCGCGGGCGAGGCCCTGCCGCGGCCCCCCGCGGCCGCGCAGCCCTCCGCGCCCTGCGCGCCG
>NW_020450676.1:802262-812679 GCF_003343035.1 Apteryx rowi | reverse complement strand
GGGGACGGGACGGGACGGGACGGGGGGGACATGTTGTGAAAAATAATACTTTGATTTCCCGGCCTCTCGTCAAAGGGGAGGCAAGCGCCGTGCTGGTGCTGCGTTATTCGGCAAATTCCCAGGGCAGCGGGACGGCAGTTCACAGCAAAGATGTAACTAAATTCACACGGAGGAATTGCACTGAGTCATGGTTGTCTTCCGTTTCCCCCTGTTCCTGCTTCTTTATTTCAAAGTCACCGGTTTGGTAAGAGTATAGTATTTACAGTTCCCCAGAGAAGATCGGAATATATAAAAAAAACTTTTTTCACACTTTAAAAATAAACTAATAATGTGCCACATCTGCTGGTATATGATAATGCATTCATTTTTTTCTTGCATGCAGTGGTGAGAATGTGGGAGTAAAAGCAGATTTGGAAAATGTGTCAGTAGGCACTCGCAGCCTTCCCAAGAAATGCAAAGTGAGGCCACTTACCTCACTGCGGCTCAGCGTATGCAGGGGAAAATTAAGTCACATTCTGTTACAAATCAGCCCCCCTTGGACACGGTGCAATGATGACATTCAGAAAGCTTTTTTTTTTTTTACTGCACAACTCAGATAAAATAAAACTTGGAAAATGTTAAAATCTGAAACAGAGCAGTATGGCTAACTTTGAGTTACTAAATAGGCCTGGTTTCACAAGCAATTAATTTGTCAGTAAAATTAAAAGATTTTTCAGGGCACAGCAATACACTGGCTAAGAAATTGCCTTGTGTAGGGTTTGTTATTTTTTAATCATGATTTCCAGTTAGAGATTTCACATTTGCTCTGGTTTTGTATATGTCATAGCATTCTCTTAGAGCTGTTTTGCCAAACCACAGTTATTTGTAATATTCCATTACTCTAGCATTTCCTTACCAAGGGGAAAGTTTACTGATCTCTTTCAGTTCTGCATATCTGCTGACCTTTGACTTTGCAAGATCCTGGAGGGCTGAAGCTTTTGGTGACTTGGTAACATGACTGTAAGTACAGACATACACAGCACAGGCAGATCTGTGGGAACATTGAAGTAAAACAGAAATCTTCTGACTGCACAGAAATCTTCTGACAGTATTTCAATCAGTAAAAGCAATGTATTTTCTTCCTTTGAAAACCCAGAGAAAAGCCAAAACTGCTGTTTTACTTGCACTCTTCCTTCTGCTCTTGCTGCCTTGTGATTTTTGCTTTGCCACAGTCCTACTCTGTAATCTATATACAAACTATTCTTTTTGTGGAACATGGCCTTAGTTGGTAGAATTTCTTTAGGGGTGAAGGCCAGCAGTTTTAGTACATCTAGTCATAATAAAATTGCTTAATATTACTGAAAAAATAACTACCAATGTTGCAGTAATTTTGGTACAGTGTTCAGGGCTGTGTTTTCTCCACAATTTCTACTAATTTATTTAAAAACTGATCAGTGCAATCAAATAAGTTGGAGTAACTGAATCTGTGGTAATAAGGGGAGTTTGATATTTTATTTTCCTCTTCTCTTGAGGAGAACCAGGTATTTTATTTTTTAATGCCAAATGGTTGCTTTTAATGGTACAGTTAGTTTCAAACACAGTAAAATAATTTGTTTGTACTTTCTGAATGTAGGAATCAATAACTGAGGAGGAAGAGTAAGAAGAGCTTACCCTATTTTTATAATGATTTAATTTTCTGTGGTATTTTTTCACTATTTTGGGCCAATATTCAAGCATACCATAGTTTTGCTCTCAACTACAAAAATAAATTCATTTCCTTCATTATCCAGACAGACCTTCTGTGATGACTGAAGTGATAGAATCACTATATAAAAATTACTTGTGCTTGGATACAGCCACTTTCTCTGTAGCATAAATGGAAACAATGAATATCAGGCTGACTAAGCTCCATGAATATCTGAACATATAGGAACTGGAATGTAATTATTGCAACATTGATTCCTCTTCTCTCTATTTTATGCCCATTGGCTCCCACCAATGAGGCTTCACTCTGCACAATTTTGTGACTGCTACAGAAATATTGGAATTGGAACATGGAGGATATATTAGCAAATATCAGTCAGCCTTACTACATGATCAAATTTTTTAGTACCTTTTTATTTAAATTTTGAAAAATTAAAATTTGCACACTTTGAAGCGAAAGGCCACTTACCACATATTTTATATGCTCTTGCCACAGGGTCTGATGGCTGCAACGCGAGTCTTTGCAGCAAACTGGAATGTCCTTGCAAACTGGTGTTATTTGCTGTGCCATAAAGAGATATGGAATTAAAAATAAACGTACATTCAAAACAGACATAAACTACACATTTTGTATTATCACTATTTGGGGTATTTAGCATTTAAATACACATGGTTCATGAATAAACTACATAGCCATTAACAAATGGATAAAGTATATGTGAAATATCTAAAATATGAATCTACACAATGCCCATTGTTTTCAATTTTGTACTAATATAGAACTGCAAATGGTTTCTAAAATACACCATATAGTGCACTGTTATATGGTGTGCTGAGAATTTCTGGATTTTTTCCTTTAATTTTGAGCTGTATGTTTACACACTAGTGTGGGAATAGTAGGCCTTGATTTGAGCCAAATTCAACAGATGATGATCATACAAGCCCTTACTTGGGTAAATACTTTACTCCTGAAGTACTTCCAAAGTTTCTATTGACTTTAATGTTATCACTTACATAAGTAGGGAAATAAGCTCGCAGAATTAGTTTGCAACATCAAGGCAAACCAATCACAAATTAAATCTTTTCATCAGAAAAGGGTGATATCTGATATTTGTTTTAAAATTTGTAGCGGCAGAAAATGACTGCTTACTATACTGTATTAGAAAAGCTATTGGCTGTAATCATATACCTCAGCAGAATATTCAGACACTGTAATATGTTCAGGATATAGAGATCTGAGACAGGCAAAAGTTTTCAAATTTAATGTGACACATGTGGAAGCTTGTTCAAGGAGTATTACTACATGTTAAGTACATTACTGCGAACTGACCTGATCCTACTGAGTTGGTTCCAGTTGTTTTGGTCCTAATAAGGCAGTATGTACCCAAACTAGAGACAGATGTGTTACGACAGCAAGAGGGAGGAGAGGAAAGGGGAAACATGAAGGTGCTGCTGTGTCATCTGCCTCCAGAGCGTAGGCACTACAGGATGTGGTGTGAATGGAGGCATTATTGCACCTGTAGCCACCTTTCCCTTGATCTGTCTTCAGGGGCATACCCCCTCGCTGTTGTAAATTTAAATCCTGCACGACTTGCAGATTTTGAGAATCTCTCCGTAAGGGATTCAGGTAATTTTGCTGACAGTACAATCGATAGCCTACTGATCACAAACAGTTCAGAGAGACAAGAACTACCTGATTTTAAACAGAATACAGCTCTAGAAAGAAGTGTAAACAAGCTGTTTTCCCTTTACAGATAGAGATGGAGAGGGAAAAGGCCAAGGATAGAGAAGGTCACTGTCAGCTGCCCCAATCACAGTGAAGTGCTGACTAATGATCTCAGATAATGAATTGCACTTTCACTGCTTAGACATTAACTTTCCTATCTGGATTTTTTAAAGATATTTCTATCATCAAATTTATTTCTTACTGCATACAGATAAATCAGCTGAGGACAATTCCAGAAAAACAGAATTATGGGAAGCATATGTATCTATTTTATGCCTACAGATGTCTCATATTTGTTTTTTTTTCATTTTTTGTTTTAAATCATTGAAAATGTGAGGCTTCTATTCTCAGATCAGCTGAAAAAATGCTAAGATTTCTAAATTAACCCTTTACTCAAGTGTATTGTAAACAGTTAAATATGCTCTGTGCCAAATGTAGTAGTACAGATATAAATGGCAAAATCATGTAACTTGTATCAATTAGCAATCATGATGTTGACACTGCCTACAGCAGAGCCAGTGTTCCCCTGTGCAAAGGTGCAGGCAAGAATAAGTCCACAAAAAGAATCTATCCCACTCATACACCCCAAAACTAGATCTCCTGGCATCCTTTTGTCATGCATCAAGAATTTGTTTGAGGGGGACACCACTGGTATAACAACAGAAAAGATCCTCTACAGCAATCTATTCATTAAATTTTACCCAAGAGACTTATAAATAGTAAGAATGACCAAACTGGTTCAGACTAATGCTCCGCCCAGCACAGTATTCTGTCTCTAACAACAGCTCTAGGCAGATGCCCACGGAAGAGTGAGAACTGTGATTACAAATGGTACTACCCCCTCAGCCCCCAACCTCGTACTCTCCCAACCTCTGGTCATTTTCAGCTGTAAGAATTTCCTGTGACCTTGATTTTTTTCCATGAGATATTCCACAACAGGTCTCTTTTCCAAATGCTTGTCTGGTCTCTCTTGAACTCATGTAAACTCTTATGCATATAATATCTTTTGGCAAGGAATTCCTCAGATCTACTATCCCCTACATGAAGAACCACTTCCTTTTGTTTGTTTTGACCCTGGCTCCCACAGACACCTTCAATGAGAGGCTTTGTCAACAGCCTTTATTAAACCCACCCTGACTACAGCAATTGCTCTTTTCTACACTCTTTTTGGACACTTTCAAAGAATTCCAAGAGCCCAATGAGGCAGCACTTCCCTTTGCAGAAGTCAGGCAGGCTCTTCACATGCTGGCCTGTATTACAGTTTCTATTATTTTTTCTGATACAGATGTAAGCTTTCTAGATCTGCCCAGAATCTTTTTTTTTTTCTTTTTTAATTGTGTCACATTTGGTACCCTCTAGTTTCTAGTACTAAGGAAGTTTTAAGTGTCCTGTTACACACTGCTGCAATTCAGAACTCTTCAGTGAATACTGTTGAGTCTTGGTGCTTGTTAGTGTTCATTCTGTCCTGATAAGCTCATTTTGTACCATGATCTCTTCTGTTGTTATTTCCACTTTGGACAGATCCTCTGCTGAATTCCCCAGAAAGGATTCCAGCAGAAAAATCTCCCCACTTTCTTCATCAGTGAATACTGATGAAAAAAAACTAATTAAGCTTTTATGTAACATCCATGTCTCCTCTGAGCACTCTTTTTATAACCTGGTCATCAATTGGCCCTTTGGACTTTACAGCAAGTTTTTGCTCGTGGTCAATGTGTAAGAAGAACGAATTAGTAGTTTGGTTTCTTTGTCTAGTTATTTCTCAAATTCTTTATGGCCCGTCTACATTCTTCTGTTTAATCCATCAAAGTTTTTTATATTTAATCTATCAAAGTTTATATTCCATTCTGTTATCTTCTTTTGAATGCAATATAGCTCTTTGCTATGGTTCAGACTGGTTCTTTGATTCAAGTCTTCAGCAGTCTCCTGGCCACCTGTATGGATGTAATTCTTTTATCTGCCTCTCCTAAATTTGTCTTGAACAAGCTTTACATTGTTCCCTTACTGGAGTTTAGCACAACTATAATGGATTCTTTGGTCTTTGTTGCTCCTGTAGGAAAGTTACTATTATAAAGTTAGGATTTCACTGTGACCAGATCTTGTACCTTGTTCAGTATCAAGCCAAGGGTTGCATTTTCTCTTGGGGAGGAAGAGGAGACCTCATACATGAACACAAAGAAGCCCACTGTCTGGTTTTTCTTTAGATGTTTGGCAGTTTAGTGTTCTGTGTTAAAATATATAAATCCTTGGGCTTTCTGCAATTTCTGGAATTCTTTAAACTAGGAAAGACCTGCAAACAAGGGCCTGGCAACACTGCTCAGAGCAGCATACACATCCTCAGCTATGGTGGTGACACACCACAGGACATGGACCAGATGGAGCTTCAGAAGGAGGACACAGCTCTGCAAGTCTTGGGCTGTAGGGAGTGCCTGGGGCCTCTTGCTGAGGATGGGGCTGATGGTCTTTTTACCTCTGGTAAAAAGGTTGAGAACCTCTGCCACCAAGTCAAGGAGCTGCGGGAGGAGGTCAGCAGACTGCACAGCATCACAGAGGATGAGAAAGAGATCGACCAGATCTTCTCTGAGTCTCTGCAGCTTCAGGAGCCTGATCCAACTGTAGCAGGGGGGCAGGCAGAGTCAGAGCCTATTGGGAAGTAGAAACTCCTATGATGGCAAAGACTGGAAGCCGGTGACATCTGGCACCAGGAGGAGGGCTCCTGCTCCATCTGAAGACCTGCAGCTTTGGAATAGGTTCACTCCCCATGTAGCTGACAAGAAGCTGGGAACACTCTCAAATGGAACATCTGTGCCAGCTGAGCCTCAGACACACAGGAGCACCTAGAAGAGCAGTGAGCGTTAGTAGTGGGAGACTCCCTGCTGCAAGGGGCGGAGGCCCCCATCTGCTGACCTAACCTGTCATCTAGGGAGGTTTGCTACTTGCTGGGGGCTCGCATTCAGGGTGTTGTAGAGAGGCTGCCAAGGCTTTTCCAGCCCTCAGAGTACTACCCCTGCTGCTCTTCCATGCAGGCAGCAATAATACTGGCAAGGAAGAGCTGGAAAGTATCAAGTGTGACTACATGGTGCTGGGGGTAATGGTCAGGGGCATGGGGGCCCAAGTGGCATTCTCCTCAACCCTGCAAATAAAGGGGAAGGGCCTGAGGAGGATGGAACAGATCCTGTGGGTCAACAATTCATTGCACAGCTGGTTTCAACAACAGTGTTTCATTTTCTGCAACCATGGGACCCTCTTCAAGGACTGACAGCTGCTTGGTAGAAATGGGATCCACCTGACAAAATGGAGCAAAAGTATCTTTGCCAACAAGCTGGCCAACCTGGTAAGAAGGGCTTTAAACTAGGAATGATGGGGGATGGAGAAAATTACCAAGAACAAGTAAAGAACTGGTGGATGGGGTTGGCAACCAAAGGGTCTGGGGTGATGCAAACAGAAGGGACGTCTTAATCAACAAACCAGGGCTGAAGTGAAATCGCCCCAAGCATATACATGTAAATAAGGAAGCGCCTACAGCACCATATTATGGGGAAATCACTTATGTCCTTTCTAGGAAGACAACATGCTGGGGTGCCTCTCTGTAGTGGTGCGTGAACAGTAATGCATGCAGCAGCATGGGAAGCAAACAGGAGGAATTAGAAGTTTGTGTGCAGTTACAGGGCTATGATCTCATTGGGATCATGGAAGCATGGTGAGACAGATCACATAACTGGAATTCTGCAATGGATGGATGCAGGCTTTTTAGGAAGGGCAGGCCAGGAGGATGAGGAGGGGGAGTTGCCCTTTATATGAGAGAGCAGCAGGAATGCAGGGAGCTCTGCCTGGGGACAGGTGAGGGGCCAGCTGAGAGCTTATGGGTCAGGTTTAGCAGGAAGACCAGCATGGGTGACATTGCAGTGGGTGTCTGCTATAGAACACCTGATCAGGAAGAAGTTGACAAGGTCTTCTTCAGACAATTGGAAGAAGCTTCATGTTCTCAGGCCCTGGTCCTCATGGGGGACTTTAACCACCCTGAGATCTCTGCTGGAGGGACAACACAACAGGGAACATGCAATCCAGGAGGTTTCTGGAGTGCATTGATGACAACTTCCTCACAGAGGCGATCAAGAAGCTGAGGAGGAGAGGTGCTCTGCTGGACCTCATACTTGCAAACAAGGAAGAACTGGCCAGAGTTGTGAAAGCTGGGGACAGCCTTGGCTGCAGCCACCACGAGATAGTGGAGTTCAGGATCCTGCAAGGAGGGAGCAGGGCAAAAATCAGGCCTCCAGGAATCCCAGGCTCCTGAGACCGGAGGGAAGTCTGGAAAAAGGAAGACTTGCTCTTGGTGGAGCAGGTTTGGGTTGTGGAAAATGCTTAAACAAACTGGAGATATATAAGTCCATGAGTCCTGACAGGATGCACCCATGAGTGTTGAGGGAACTGGCTGATGTCATTGCAAGGCCACTCTCTATGATCATGGCAATCAGGAGAGGTTCCTGAGGACTGGACAACAGCAAATGTCACCCCGTCTTTAAGAAGGGAAAGGAGGAACTGCGAAACTGTAGGCCAGTCAGCCTCACCTTGATCCCTGGGAAAGTAACTAATCCTGGATATTATTTCCAGACCTATGAGGGACAGAAAGGTGATCAGGAGAAGTCAGCTTGGATTTACAAAGTGGAAATCAGGTTTAACCAACCTGGCAGCATCTGTCACACAAGGAGAGGCTGAGAGAGCTGGGATTGTTTAGCCTGGAGAAGAGAAGGCTCAGGTGACTCTTATCAATGTGTATAAATACCTGACAGGAGGGTGTAAAGAATATGGAGCCAAACTTTTCTCAGTTGTGCCCAGAAACAGAATGAGAGGCAATGGGCACAAACTGAAACATAGGAAATTCCATCTGAGCATAAGAAAACATTTCTTCACTTCACACAGTGCAGCCTGCTCTAGCTGACCCTGCTTGAGCAGGGGGGTTGGACGCGATGATCTCCAGAGGTCCCTGCCAGCTCCAGCCTATTATGTGATTCTGTAATGCCCTTAGAGTAAATTTAAAAAAAGGCCATCTGCCTTTTAAAGGTGAATGGGGGGAAGGGCTTTTAATCAAATGAATTGAAAAAGAGATCTGTCTTTCAAGAGGGACTGCTTTTTAAAAGGATAACTTTGTTTTAAAACAAGATTTTGTCTTCTGTTTTAAACCTCTTCAGATACTATCGGGCCTTTGCAATATCACAGCAATCTTTTAAGAAGAAATCTTTTAGGGCTAAAACACCAACTGAAAGCACAAGAGCAGTGTTTCTTTGTTTCCCCATAAGCTGTGAAAGCTCTCAAGGAGGGGGGGCGAGCAGAGAAGCAGTGACTGGGAGAACACTATGCGATTCTGTAAACAAAGAAGTTTAAGCACTGGGGTTGCCAAACAAAAGCTTTCACTTGGAACCAACCAATTTTTTTTCAGTCATGGGTTCCTAGCACTAGATAATTAGTTCAATATTTAGGCACATAAATAAGTGTGGACTGACATTTAGAAGTACCAGAAACAACATCCCTGGATATAACATTCAAAACTGTTGCAGGTACTCTGCATCTTTTATATAGGTATCTATAGATGGATTTAGTTACCTAATGCTAGATATGAAAATCAAACATTTTGGTCAAATATCAAAGTTAAAAATGTGTTAAATTATCACAAAAAAAATCTGTAATGCTGTAAAAGTTTTAAGCCCAACTGTGAGAATCCCCAGGGTTTCTTTTTTATTACACATTCATCTGCTTAGCAATCCCTTCCTTTGTTATAATCATCAGCAGACTAGGACACTTGCTGGGAAGTAATGTTACAGTGGAAGGTTTCATTAAGAAACATGAGAACCATTTGCAATTAGTTCTAAGAAATGATTTGAAAATTCATCCTCTCTCTCTTTCTCTCTCACTCACTCCAGTAAATACAGTATTTTACGCAAGCAGTGTCATTTCACCCTTGGGAGAGACTCTCCTGCTTAGGGAAAGCAAGGAACTCAGCCCTTCTGGATGCAATAATGTTGCAGAATGGCTATTAAAAAAGTTACAGAAAGGGAAATCTTCAAATTTTCAGATCTTCAAATTTTTTTTCTTCCTATCAATACTTCAGTTCCTGACACACTGAGGAAGTCTCTTTGTTCCGTATTTGCTTCACTTTAGTTGCTTCACAGAGAAGCAAATGGCACTGGTTTCTGGTGGGAGCCAGGAGGGAAACGGCAGCGGTAGAGGAAGGACGGCGGCACCCCGAGCACCCCTTCCTCCTCTGCATCTTTCGCTGCCTCCCCATGCTGCCTGTCCCATGCCACCCTCTGCCCCCCACGCCGGTGCTGGGCAGCCCAGGAGAGGGGAGCAGCTGCCTCGCGCTCCCTGGAGAAGGAGCCGGCAGCAGGGCCCTGCGGGGGCTGCACGCCTGGGGGGGGCTGCGCACCTGGGGGGCTGCGCACCTGGGGGGCTGCGCACCTGGGGGGCTGCACGCTGCCCCCAGGGCCATCGCTGCCCTGTTCCAGCCCAGCACCGCACAGGGCTGCCCTCCCTTGCGCCACCACGGTGGACATGAACTGGGTCGGGGGCAGCCGGTGAGTGAGGCTCTTGGGGGGCTGCTGGAAATGGCGCCAGACTGAGCGCTGAAGCTCTGCATGACAGCCCCGGTGTCCCCTCGTAGGCCGGGCAGGGCCGTGGTGCACGTGACAGCCCCGGTGTCCCCTCGTGGGCCGGGCAGGGCTGTGGTGCACGTGACAGCCCCGGTGTCCCCTCGCAGGCCGGGCAGGACCACGGTGTGCGTGACAGCCCCAGTGTCCCCTCGCAGAGCAGGCCACGGTGCACGTGACAGCCCTGGTGTCCCCTCGTGGACCAGGCAGGGCCGTGGTGCACGTGACAGCCCCAGTGTCCCCTCACAGGCCGGGCAGGACCACGGTGTGCATGACAGCCCCAGTGTCCCCTCGCAGAGCAGGCCACGGTGCGCGTGACAGCCCTGGTGTCCCCTCGTGGGCCGGGCAGGGCCGCGGTGCATGTGAC